>NW_026112673.1:0-75000 GCF_024323335.1 Lathyrus oleraceus | reverse complement strand
AAAAATTTGTGGGTTGTCTCCCACGAAGCGCTTTGTTTAATGTCGCAAGCTCGACATAAAACTATTAAATGTTAATCTATTAATTTTTGAGACATTACGTCTAAGTGCAGGACTTGCGAGTCTTCATTGTTTTCTGCATAATGATAATGTTTTAGACGCTGCCCGTTTACGATAAATGCTTCAGTAGATTTTCCTTTAATTTCCACGGCCCCACTAGGAAAGACATTAGTGACTTGGAAAGGGCCTGACCACCTAGAGCATAGTTTTCCTGGGAACAACTTAAGTCTAGAGTTAAACAATAGGACTATGTCGCCTTGTTTGAAAGTTTTTCTTGATATACGTTTATCATGCCATTTTTTCGTCCTTTCTTTGTAGATTCTGGCATTTTCGTAGGCGTCTTGTCTAAGTTCCTCTAATTCGTTTATATCAAGAATTCGCTTTTCACCGGCGGCCTTATAGTTTAAATTTAAGTTTTTAATAGCCCAATATGCCTTATATTCTAACTCCACTGGGAGGTGGCAAGATTTACCATAAATAAGCTTAAATGGAGTTGTTTCTATGGGAGTTTTGTAAGCGGTTCGATATGCCCATAAAGCTTCGGGTAATTTGGATGACCAGTCTTTCCTCGATGTAGCTACAGTTTTTTCCAATATCTGTTTAATTTCTCTATTAGACACTTCCACTTGTCCACTAGTTTGCGGATGGTAAGGTGTTGCTACTCGATGTTTTACACCATACTTAAACAATAATTTTTCAAGTATCCTAGATATGAAATACGATCCACCGTCACTGACTACTATTCTTGGGACACCAAATCTTGGAAAGATTATATTCTTAAAGAGTTTAATTACTACCCGTGTGTCGTTTGTTGGAGAAGCTATAGCCTCAATCCATTTTGATACGTAGTCAACCGCTACGAGTATGTACTTGTTACCGAAAGAAGGTGGAAAAGGTCCCATGAAATCTATTCCCCACACATCGAAAATTTCTACTTTCAAAATGCCTTTTTGTGGCATTTCGTCACGTCTAGATATACTTCATGTGCGTTGACACCTATCACATTTCTTGACAGCGGTATGTACATCCTTCCATATGTTTGGCCAATAAAGACCGGCTTGTAGGATTTTAGAGCAGGTTTTGGATGTACTTGCGTGTCCACCATAAGAAGCGGAATGACAATGTTGGACTATACTTTCTACCTCTTCTTCAGGTATACAGCGACGGAAAATACCATCAGGGCCTCTTTTGAAAAGTAAAGGGTCGTCCTAGTAATAACGTTTTACGTCATGGAAGAATCGTTTCTTTTGTTGGTAGGATAAATCAAGTGGGACCACTCCGGCGGCTAAATAATTGACAAAATCAGCGTACCAGGGTGTAACGCATACAACCAAGGTGGTTTTTACCTGCTCATCAACTCTATTTTCTTCCAAACTAGCTATGAGTTTGTCGTACGAGAAGTCATCGTTGATCGATGTTCTTTCCGGTTCCAGGTTTTCAAGTCTAGAGAGGTGATCTGCTACTACGTTTTCAGTTCCTTTTTATCTTTGATTTCCAAATCGAATTCTTGTAGCAACAAGATCCACCTTAGGAGTCTAGGTTTAGCGTCCTTCTTTGTTAAGAGGTACTTAATGGCAGCGTGATCAGTGTAAACGATTATTTTAGCTCCGACCAAGTAGGAACGAAATTTATCTAGTGCAAATACTACTGCTAAAAGTTCCTTCTCGGTCGTGGCGTAATTCATTTGTGCTTCATCTAGAGTTCTACTTGCATAATATATGACGTGAAGTTTTTTATCCTTTCGTTGTCCTAAAACAGCGCCTACGGCGTAGTCACTTGCGTCACACATTATTTCGAAAGGTTCATTCCAATCTGGGGTCTGCATTATGGGTGCGGAGATCAATGCTTGTTTAAGTGTTTGAAATGCTTCTAAACATTTATTGTCGAATATGAATTCATCGTCTTTCATCAATAATCCGGTTAAAGGTTTAGTTATTTTAGAGAAATCTTTAATGAATCGTCGGTAAAAACCGGCATGTCCTAAGAAGCTTCGTATTTCTCTCACAGTTTTCGGAGGTTGAAGGTTTTCGATTACCTCTATTTTGGCTTTGTCTACTTCAATTCCTCTATTTGATATGATGTGTCCTAAAACAATTCCTTCTTGTACCATAAAGTCACATTTTTCCCAATTAAGTACTAGGTTTACTTTTACACATCGTTCTAGAACTCTCTCTAGGTTTTCAAGACATTCTTCGAAACTTTGCCCGCATACGGAAAAGTCATCCATAAAGACTTCCATGATGTTTTCGAGAAAATCGGAGAATATTGCCATCATGCACCTTTGGAAGGTTGCAGGAGCATTGCACAAGCCAAATGGCATTCGTCGATAAGCGAAGGTACCAAAAGGACATGTGAACGTTGTCTTTTCTTGGTCATCAGGATGAATTGGTATTTGAAAGAAACCTGAGTAACCGTCCAGATAGTAGAAATGAGAATGCTTGGCTAGTCGCTCTAACATCTGGTCTATGAATGGTAAAGGGAAATGATCTTTTCGGGTTGCTTTGTTTAGCTTCCTATAGTCAATGCACATTCTCCATCCCGATTCAATTTGTTTGGTTATAGTTTCTCCTTTTTCATTTTCGATCACGGTTATACCTCCTTTCTTTGGTACTACGTGTACAGGACTAACCCATTTGCTATCGGATATAGGATATATGATACCTGCCTCTAATAACTTCATTACTTCCTTCTTCACTACCTCACTCAGGATCGGGTTTAGTCTCCTCTGATGTTCCCTAGAAGTTTTACAGTCTTCTTCTAGCATGATGCGGTGCATACAAATAGAAGGACTTATCCCTTTAAGATCGGTGATGTTGTATCCTAGTGCGGTTGGATATTTTCTTAAGATATGTAGGAGTTTTTCGGTTTTAAGTTTTCCTAGGTCTGCATTGACTATCACTGGTCGTTCAAGTTCTAAGTCTAGGAACTCATATCTCAGATTTTTGGGAAGTGTTTTCAGGTCTAAGGTTGGTTTCTTAAGGCATTGCGTAGGATCTGATGTTATTGCTAAACATTGGTTCAGTCTGTCTTCTACACGGTAGTCAGACAATTCGTCATTTTCTAATTCTGTTTCTTTTATGCATTCATCAATGATATCCATGAAGTAGCACGTGTCTTCTATTGCAGGTGCTTTCAAAAACTTGGAAAGAATAAACTCAATTTTCTCTTCTCCCACTTCGAAAGTGAGTCGTCCTCGTTTTACGTCTATGATAGCACCGACGGTTGCTAAGAATGGTCTTCCCAATATAATGGGGATAACTTCATCTTCTCTTATATCCATAATTATAAAATCGGTGGGAATGTAGAATTGACCTATGCGCACGGGAACGTTTTCAAGAATTCCTACGGGATATCTAACGGAACAATCCGCTAATTGCACAGACATTTTAGTTGGTCTTAATTCTCCCATTTCAAGTCTCTTGCATATGGACAAGGGCATAACCCTGATACCGGCTCCTAAATCGCACAAAGCTTTATCTATGACAAATTTTCCTATATGACAGGGTATAGAAAAACTACCAGGATCTTTAAGTTTAGGAGGCATATTCTGGATTATTGCGCTACACTCAGCGGTGAGTGTAACAGTTTCGCTATCTTCAAGTTTCCTTTTATTAGATAAAATTTCTTTTAAGAACTTAGCATATGAGGGCATCTGTGTAATAGCTTCTGTAAAAGGAATTGTGACGTTTAATTGTTTCAGTAAGTCAACAAATTTTTTAAATTGGCCCGCGTCTTTGGTTTTAATAAGCCTTTGAGGGTAAGGGATAGGTGGTTTGTAAGGCGGCGGAGGTACATAAGGTTCTTTGTTTTCTACGGTTTCCTTATTACACTCTTCCTTTTCCTTAGGTTTACTTTCTTCCTCAGTTGACTTTTTAGAGTTTTGATTTTCAATCCTTGGGTCAGATGGTCCTTCTACCTCTGTTCCACTTCTTAATATAATAGCATGAGCATGGCCTTTTAGGTTAGGTTGGGGCTGTCCAGGAAATGTACCAGTTGGGGCAGCAGTAGGTGCTTGTTGTTGAGCTACTTGTGAGATTTGTGTTTCCAACATTTTGTTATGGGTAGCCAGGGCATCTACTTTACTTGCTAGTTGTTTAATCTGTTCGTTAGTGTGTACATTCTGGTTTAAGAACTCTTTATTGGTTTGCTGTTGAGAAGCTATGAAGTTCTCCATCATGATTTCCAGATTGGATTTCCTAGGAACGTTATTGTTAGGTGTAGATGGGGTTGGCTTTTGATATCCAGGAGGTATAGCTGGAGCTTGACTGAGTGCTTGACCTGGTGCGTATAAAGCATTATTACTTTTATATGAAAAGTTAGGATGGTTCTTCCAGTTTGAGTTATAGGTATGCGAGTAAGGATTTCCTTGAGCATAGTTCACCTGCTCTGCTTGAATTCCTGTTAGGAGTTGACAATCTGTAGGCGTGTGACCTTGAATTCCACAGACTTCGCAATTTTGAGTTACTGCAACCACGGTGGCTGGAGGTGATACATTTAAACTTTCAATTTTCTGGGCAAGAGCATCCACTTTTGCATTAACATGATCAAGGCTACTTATCTCGTACATGCCACTTTTTGTTTGAGGTTTTTCTACCATTGTTCGGTCGCTTCCCCACTGATAATGATTTTGGGCCATGCTCTCGATGAGTTGATAAGCGTCAGCGTAAGGTTTATCCATAAGCGCACCACCGGCGGCAGCGTCTATTGTTAACCTTGTGTTGTACAAGAGACCATTATAGAAGGTGTGAATTACTAACCAGTCCTCTAAACCATGGTGTGGACAAAGTCTCATCATGTCCATGTATCTTTCCCATGCTTCGAAAAGAGACTCGTTATCTTTCTGTTTAAATCCATTTATCTGGGCTCTCAACATAGCTGTTTTGCTTGGAGGAAAATATCGGGCAAGAAAGACTTTCTTCAACTCATTCCATGTGGTGACTGAGTTGGAAGGAAGAGATTGAAGCCATCTTCTAGCTTTATCTCTTAACGAGAAAGGAAAGAGACGAAGTCGAATTGCCTCTGAAGTGACACCATTAGCTTTTACAGTATCAGCGTATTGGACAAATACTAATAAATGAAGGTTTCGATCCTCGGTAGGATTTCCAGAGAATTGGTTCTGTTGCACTGCTTGCAATAGCGAAGGTTTAAGTTCGAAGTTGTTCGCTTCGATTGCGGGTGGAGCAATACTCGAATGTGGCTCATCTTGCGATGGAGCAGCGTAATCTCGAAGAGCACGAGCTGGTTCTGCCATCTCGGGTATCGGCGAAGGAAGGAGATTTTTGAGATCAGGGATTTCGATTGGAGGAAGATTGTTCGCGGCACGATACTCCCGAATTCGTCGTAAGACTCGGAGATATCGTTCAACGTCATTGATTCGTAAGTAAAACGGTTCGCCTTGTGAGCGAGTGTGTGGCATACAAATCAATGAAAAAGAAGGAAAAAATAGAAATAGCCTTAGTCTCTACAGCGTAACAGAAGAGTTACGATATCGACTAAATAAAAGTCCCCGGCAACGGCGCCAAAAACTTGATCGCGACTTTATGAGTCTATTGGGGTATTAACTGCAAGTGCACAGTCTAATCGCGTAGTTTTAAAAGATATCGATCCCACAGGGACTTAATGAATCGATATACCGTTTTTCTAAGGTTACTTCGTAAAGCTAAGGCGGAAGATTCTTTGATGATTAGGGGGAAAAGTAAAACTAAAATGGGATCTAGATTGAATATCAAATAACACGGATATCGGTATGTAGTTCGTCGTAATTAGGGAATCAAATCTTCGTTGGGTTCTTAGTTTTAAAATAAGTCTTTTCAGTAGACACTATTGATTAAAAGTCTTTTCTCAAACTCTCGCTCTGTTGAATAAGACTATGACTTTATATTAACGTACGCTCTCACTATTTAGTTAAATCTAAAATCACTTTTTGAAAACAATAAAATCTTTAGAAACTCTTTTTAAGAAAATACTAACCGTTTAAACACCCTCGTCTCAAACTCTCGCTCTGTTGACTTAGATTATATGATTAAACTTAAATGCTTAACTCTCGTCCTCACATTTAACCTTTAAAAATACTTTTTGAAAATGATTAGAATTTAATTAACTCTAAAAATTGCTTTCGCCCTGATTTAAAGTTAATGTCCAATTTACACTGTCCAGTTAAAGGCTCAAACCGTCGTTCTATTGATTTTAACTTCTTTATGTCTTTTACTCTCGTACAAAAACTTTGGTATTGTCGCATTACGCGAAAAACCGGCGGGAAACAAGAACAACAGAGCCGCCACCGTGCGTTATTTATCCCAAAAGAGGGAAAAGAAACGCTCAGAGTAAACCTGGAAAAAGCATGGTCTCGCGACCAAAGAGAATGGGATCGGGAGTCGGTTATGCGAAGGGAAGGTATTAGCACCCCTACGCATCCGTCGTACTCGACGGGATCCACGCACAATAGGAAGGGAAAATGGTTGCTAAAACACTTCTCAAAACACACACACACACTGGCTGATAGAGACACAAGAAAACAGACAAGACTGAACTCGGCAGGATATCGCATCCTGGGCCTACTTAGTCTATCAAGCATAGACATCAGAGTCAAAGTAGTTCGGACAGGGGAAACGACACATGCTCGCTAGGATGTCGCATCCTATGCATACGTATCTCCTTTGGACGAAGGAGAATCAGAGCATTCGTAGCTCGGCTAACACGCACACAAACAAACACAGGCAAAGGCAAACGTGGAGCCTGAATGCCAATCACTGGGCTTACATCAGCTTCCGAACCAAAACACACACAAGAAGGCAAACGTGGAGCTTGAATGCCAATCACTGGGCTTACAACAGCATCCGAACCAAAAACACACCAACACTGGAACCCGAATGCCACTCGATGGACTTACATCAGCTTCCAAGCACACAACAAGACACAGGATGTGGAATGCCAATCGCTGGGCTTACATCCATCTCCTACACACGCAAGACAAAACAAAGACACAGGCGCCCGGAGAGATCTGCTCATCTCCTGCCTACGTACCTCATCTGGTATGAGAATCAGGGCGACGTAGTTCCCCTACGAAGGGACACAGGACTAGCCTAACCAGATGACAGAGGGAAACACAACTAGGGAGACTACGACTCGAGCCTAGTTGTTATCATGCAAAGTTGTCCCTAAGTCAAGGTTTCTAGCTAACTTGCACAGGAAGCAAGCCTATCCTATTCAACACAAGTAAACAGCAAATCAAGCATTCACAAGTAGCACACACTATATGCACACAAATGGGGCTCAATCAAAGGGTAAGACTGCAAGAGCAAGTCATCTGTACAGAGGTAGTGTTAGCTCTTAACCTTGCCATTGAGGGGCTAAGGTGAAGCTGATGAAAGGAGAGTGAAGATAAGACTTCACAGCTCTTATCCCTGGTCAGGGAGAGCTTCAGACAAAGGAGTGTGGGTTCAGAAAGTGGGAACCCTTCTACACTCAAGACTCTGACACAACTGTACATTGTACAAGATCTTGGGTTTGTGTCCCAATGCATCAACACAGTGGTGTGAGCAGAGGGACGACTCAACAGAATAGTGGGAGATAGATTGCATATCTCTTTGATCCACCAATTGCCTTAATCAAGGTCTTTACCTGCTTGGCACAAAAGTAAACAAGCACAAACATCGCCTCTTAAGGAGGACTTCAGACAGGTGCCTGGCCAAGTAACAGGCCAGGTCTTCCAGACTACATGGAGACAAGAAAGTTATACCTCAGTGCAAATTGCTTATCAAGCAAAGCAAAGCAATATTAGCAACTAATGTACCTGAAATCAATCAAATATCATCAGTACACCAATCACAGAACTAAACAGCAAATGGTTCACAATTAGCTATAAACAGACAAACACAATCCAATGCACCAAAGTGCAAGCAACTCAAAGGAGCCAAACATCCTACAACATAAAACAAGTTAGTGTACAATGTCAAATGATATCTCAATCAAAAGTGAATCCACCTCCTTAAGGTATTTTGCCTCTTAACCTGAAAACCACATTCAAACATGAGATACAAGACCACTAGGACAAGCCTAGGGTCAAAAAGAAGGAAAAAAGTCAAAACAGCAAGTGAAACATGATCAACATCAACATTAATCACATACAAAGAGAATCCAATTGGTCTCCCCCCTAAACTATGCACCAAATTAATTTTATGCACAATTGAAGTCAAGCTAGGCAAATGTGAATCATATAGGAGCAAACAGAAAGATCACACTCACACAAATACCTAAACAGCTCAATAAATTCCACAAAAATTCCAGCATAAACAGGACACATCCAATGAACTACATATCAATTTTCATGCCATTTGGACAATAGGAAGTAGGTCAATGAAAATCATAAAGTCAGGACAAATGCAAACAAGTCAACACATGGTAGCAAAATGAGCATCAACTTCAATCAAATGCCAAACAGTGAGAACAATTAAGAAATGGATGGGACCAAAGCCAAACTACACCTAAACATGTTATGAATCACTCCATCAAATTTCACATTCATATGATATAGTATGAGCATTTCATGAGACATGGAAGTCAAGTAGTCAAGCAAAGACCAAAAAATGCTAAACAGCAATCAAAAATCTCAATTAAATGGAAAATGAATCAACAATTCATGCAAAAATTCATGGTGAAGCTAGACATATACAAGACACAGCATGCAAAATTTGAGATCATTTGGAAAAGCCTAGGCATGTCAAATAAATCCATGAAATTGACCTAACCTAGTGTGACACAAATTGTCACACTCAACTTGCACACATCATATCTACCAAACCAGAGATCCAAAATTCACAAACTATACATCAAACTAACCAGCAAGGAGTCAAGAATTAGCATGTGAAATTTCATTCAATTTGGATAAGGTATGAGTATTTCATGTTAAAAATGGTGAAACATACAAAAAATGCACACATGACAAAGATCCATAGGCCAAGCAAAATATCTCCATGCACAACTTGAGTTATCATACCTATAAAATTCTAGACAAAATTATGAATCTAACAAAAAAAGTCTCACTAATTTTGGATTAAAAATGGATTTTATGTGATTTTTATAAGATTTGTTAATTTATTGGAATATTTATTTAATGATTAACGAATTAATTAAGCTTGCAATGGCGTTTTCGTAATTAATCCAAAAACGTGGTACAGTACTCATTTATTGCGTGTCAGCGTTTCATTGGCTATTATGGGAGGGAAACAAGATTTTGAACATGGCCATGCACAGGACGGATTCACACGGTAATTTTTCCAGGTTTTCTTGCTGTTCATCGCGGTTCATGAGCTTCTTCATCACCAAATGCGGTTACGAACATTTCTTCACAAAAATGGACGAGCCTTATACCGTTGTCTTCGTCTTCCAACGTAGATTACGAATATGTCAACGAAATTGTCTAAATCCTACTGTGTTGGACGAATCGAGCACAAAAAGATTTGACATCAAAAGTTCAAAACGAGATTTCTCTCTCAAATCTTGACGAAACTTAATTCTACAAATTGTACTACATTCTACAATCAACGATCTACACATATCATATCTCAATTTGGCAAACGGTTAGATTCGAATTCCAACCTTGTTCGATGGCAGTTGATGAATTTGTGCTTGTTTCGCTTCAATTCTCGAAAACAGGTGAAGTATGTTGATTAGGAAGATGATTGGTACAACTTTGGTAGCTCAATAATACTCCCGGTGCTCGAATTCTTGATTTGCCATTGATGAACGATCTTGGACAGTTGGAGTTTTTGATGGTTTTGAGTTCCAATTGATGCAAACAGCTCTTGATCAACACCTGCAAATGAGAACTGCACCACGAATTTGCAAGAAAATTGATGAATTATTGATGAATTTGGAAAAAAAAGTGAAAGCTCAAAGTGAAAAAAGTGAGAGAATTGAGAGAGTTTTTTGTGATTTTCTCTTTGGATCTTGCAGAATGATTAGTCCTTAGTGAATACAGTTGCAATTATCTATTTATACCAAGGCTTAATCACAAAATTAATTAAGATTAGCAAAATTGGAGAATTAGTGTAATGTGCAATTTCACCACTTTTGGCCAAAATGCCCTTTCTCAAACCAGCTGATTTTTCTGTCCAAACTTGGTTCCAACAGGTCACAAATGACATTTGGAAGGTGTTGCAAAAAGTCCCATGCCAACATTCCAAGTAATTTGAAAGTTGGACCATTTTGCCCTTGGATTTTAATTAGTGCACTTGAAAAATGGCCTTTTTGTGTGAATGCTTTTGGCAAAATGTGATGATGGATTATGAAAGTACATATCAAATGTGATTTGCTCAAAGAAAAACCATCCAATTTGGCCACTCCATGTGAAAGTTATGCCACTTTGATTTTGGACATTTTCTGAAAATGATTGGACCATATCTTGCTAACCACACATGGGAATTTCAAGTTCTTGGACTTTTTGGAATGGTGAGATCAAGATCTTCAACTTTCAAGTTGGACAAAATTCCATTTGAAGCTTGTATGATGAAGTAATTTTGGGGAGAAAAACTTTCCATTTTGGGCAGCTGAAATTACAGGTCACCTGCCATTTTAGGAAACTTCTTGTCTGACCTCCAAATCTTCAACCTTGGTCTTTGATATGTCAAATGAGACTTATATGGACATGAATGAGGCCTTTCAAACCATCTCACACCTTCCAAACCATAAAATCAGGCACAGTTGACCACAGTTGACTTTCTAGGGTTTCTAGTTGACTGAACAATGACTGATGACTTCTGAGCATCCAATCTTTGGCCAAACCACTTCAAAATGATCCTTGGACCATATGAGCTTGATAAATCAACCCTAGGGCCTTGTCTCAATGAAAATAGCACATGCTTGCTTGTTTGACTGATTCTCCTGATCAGTTTGACCTAATTTGTCAGTGGGCTTGCACTTGGGCAAATGGACAATGCAATGTTATGCAGTGGACCATGTTATGTTAATGACCTAATGTGAAATGAATGTACACAAGGTAGGGTGCAAATTTGAGGTGCTACAGGTATTAACTCTGTAAATTAAGACCATAAAAAGAGTGACTATATTTTTAAATAAATTTAAACCAACTCAGTTTTGATTCCTTTATTCCACTTACTTTACATACTGATATCTAAATTGATTAGTCGGACATGTTAAACAAGCCTAAACAATAATTATGCTTAAATACAGCCATATCAGACAAACAGTATAGATAAACAGCGGTACAGAGCATATATAAATTAAAACAATAAATTAATGAACCTGTAAAATTAATAGAAATCTTGGTTATTCCCTAGCTTCGCTGCTTGAACACTCCACCACAAGCCGGTTGGATTTGTTCTTCACAATCTTCGATCAGACAGTAAAATAAAAGCAAAGAAATAAAATACTATGATCTAACGTAAGGTTAGATCCAGTAAAAGTTACACAATAGTTTCCGGTGTAGAAACTATTGTGAGAAAATTAATTGAATGCTTAAAAATTAAGCTACAAAAGAAAAGAAATAAATGCTAAAAAAAATGGAATGCTGGAAAATATACTGTTGAATGCTGGAAAATATATTACTGTAAAAGTTTGCACGGAGAAAAGGAGACGACCCCTCAATTGGATCCCTTGAGGTCTATTTATATTCATCCATAAAGTAACTGTTTCCCAAAAATTCCTTCAGTATGGTTTCTAACGCGTCAACTAGTCAAGCGGAGAAATAGGGGAGAAGTGCTTCTGTTACGCGCGTCAAAGGCAGAAAAATAGGAGTGGGGGTGTGATGTCCGTCACACCATGTGTTACGCTCGTAACTCCGACAACTTAGCATCCAAAAGATAATGTATCCAATGATATCTCACATCAATGTGTTTTTGACCTATTATGAAAAGTCGGATTCTTACCAAGATGAATAACATTTTGACTATCAACAAATAACACATATTTGTCTTGAGCAAAACCAACTAAAAAAACTTCTTCAACCATATTAACTTTTTACATGCTTCAGTAATGGAAATGAAAACTCAGCCTCTGTAGTAGACAATACTACACACTTTTGCAATCTGGACTGCCAAGCCACAACTCCCCCTATCAATTTAATCATGTAGCCAAAAGTTCACTTTCTGGAATCAATGTCTCCAGCCATATCAGATTCATAGTACCCCAATAGAGTAAGCTTATCACTTCCAAAACAAAGCCTTGAAAAAGTAGTGCCACGAAGATAACTTAAAATCCATTTTACAGCATTTTAATTCTCTCTACCTGGATTTGACAAAAAATTATTGACTGTACTAGCATCATGTGATATATTTGGTCTTGAACACACCATTGCATACATCAAACTACCCATAATAGGCGCATAAGGAACATGTTTCATATCAAACTCTTCATCTTCACTTGAAGGAATTTGATTAGAAATCAACTTGAAATGAGTAGCAAGAGGAGTGCTTATCGCCTTAGAACTTTCCATTTTTAATCTTTGCATCACTCTTTCGCGATAATATTCTTGTGACATCCAAAGTTTCTTCTCTTTTTTGTCATGCATGATTCTAATGCCAAGAATTTGTTTAGCTACTCCCATGTCTTTCATGGAAAATGACTATCCCAATTGCTTCTTTAACTTGTTAATGTTAGAAATACTTTTCCCTATAACAAGCATATTATCAACATATAACAATAGGATAATGAATTAATCATTGGAAAATTTTCTAACAAACACGCAATGATCTGAAGTAGTTTTCTGGTATCCTTGATCATACCTAACAGACTCAAACTTCTTGTACCACTGCCTTGGAGCTTGCTTCAACCCATATAAACTCTTTCTCAATCTACACACATGATCTTATTTGCCTTTAACTTGAAAACCATCGGGTTGTTCATGTAGATATTTTCCTCCAAATCACCATGAAGGAGAGTTGTTTTCACATTCATTTGCTCAATCTTTAAATCAAGAGTAGCAACCAAAATCAACATAATTCTAATTGATGGCATCTTTACAACAGGTGAGAAGATATCATTAAAATCAACACCCTTTATTTGAAGGAAACCTTTCACCACTAATTTGTCTTTATATCTTGGAACTTAGAGTTACTCTCATGTTTAACTCTATAAATCCACCTGTTTTCCAAAGCCCTTTTTCCTTTAGGAAACTTCACTAAGTCATAAATGTGACTATCATACAATTATTTCATCTCATCATGAATTGCATACTACCAATTTTGGTGAAGATGACATTGTGCAGATGAAAACTATTTTCTTGCTACAGATGAATGCGAGTGAAGTGTCTTGGATGTTGATAGTAAGACACTTAAATATGGAAATGATGTGTCTCACATGCTAGCTAGTTCGGAGTGACGTGTCGCACAAGCAAGCTAGTTTGAAGTGACGTGTCGCACATTCAAGCTACTACGAAATGATGTGTCAACCATGCAAGCTACTAATAAGTGACATGTTCAGCATGCAAGAGAGAGGACAACCACATGTCAGACATACAGACACACATTCCAAATGAATTGGCGCCCCCACTCATTCCTTGCACATGAGTGCCAATCCATTTGGCGACACCTTATCAAAGCATGCATGCAGACCTTGAAACCAAGCAATCAGACCTAGGTCTTGCATGCATGTCCCTATGGAGGCGTCAATTTGAATGGCGACACCTCTTAAGGGTTGTACATGGTCGCCAATTAAATTGGAGACACCATGCAAGCACAACTTTTCATGCTCCCATCCATTTGCCTATAAATACATCCACTCCATCAACATTTCTTCCACACCATCACTCTCACTACTTCTTCTACAATACTTCTTCTATAATTTCATCTGCAACAACTTCGTGTAGTTTCATCTGCATCAACCCCCCGACAAAATGTTTATCCTCACAACGGGCGAATCACATGGAGGAACAATTGCAAACATCGTAACATATGTAAGTTTTTTCTTTTGTTAACTTTTTTTCTTTCATCTTCACCAACCCCCTTTTATTTTAACATACCAACTTAGTGAAGTTTTTTGTCTTTCTTTTATAGGATGTATCAAGGTTCCGGACTCGGGTCCACGAATATGTCCATATGGACCCGATGATTCAACCTTATGTTGAACTCGCCGGTTTTGGTCATATAAGCAAGATTTTGTCTTGGTCCGTAGATAACAAATTCATTCTAGATTTATGCGAAAGATGACGACCAAAGACACACACATTTTGGTTCCCAACCGCTGAGTGTGCCGTGACGTTAGAAGACGACTACATGCTTTTGGGACTTCCCATTGAAGGTAAGGTTGTTAATGGTAAAACCAACTATGCAAATTCAATTTGCATGGATCTCTTGGAGACTGATTTGTTATATTATAACGCAAGAGGTCAAGGTATACTACTTTCACGCCTTAAGTCGTACTATAATAGTTTATACTTAGATGAACATTCTACCGAAGATGCTCGAATAATAAAAACTAGGTGTTACATTATGTTGTTAATTGGCTCGTTTTTATTTCCCGAAGGTAGTGGTTCTAGCATGCATATTATGTATTTACCTCTACTTAGACATGTAGATAGAATATGAAGTTACAGTTGGGGATCTGCTTGTCTAGCCTATCTCTATATCTCCTTGTGCAAAAATTCACACAAAGACACATCTACATTTTCTGGATGTGCTGTTTTTCTACAAGCATGGGGTTGGTCAAGACTACCGTCTCTAGCACCCATCAACAACAACCCTTTCACATTTCCGTATGCACAAAAGTAAGTTGTTTAAATTGTTATATCTTTACTTACTTCTTTAAAGATTATTACCTCTAACTAATATTTTTTTACTTTTTGGTGTAGATGGTCTGCACGTGGTATGAGTTACAACAGATGTCCAAGACACTGTATTACTCAGTATCGCAACCTGTTGGATCACCTTCGACCGACAGACGTAAGGATAATAACTTAATTGTTTCGTTATATTTTGTTAACTTCTTCTACCTAGATTATAATCCTATCTTCTTTCACATTTAAGTTTATTTGGCGCCCATACCTTAATTTGGATCATGACCATGAGGTCAATGCTGAAGGTGCGGCCGTATGGACTGCATGCACACCGATAATACGGTTCACAACTGTGAAGATGCAGAATAGTGATTGTGTGAAGCTACAATTCGGTATGCCCCAAAACATCCCAGATCCCCCAGCTAGCCTAGGAGAATGAAAAATCTCCTAAATATGTGTAGATACTTCTGATGCGTTTATAACGACTAAAAGATTTGGTACACGAGAAGAGGTGATCAGATGGATTAAAGAGGTTGGAATCGATAATAAAGTAACTGTTATTATTAGTCATTCAGATACTGAAATAGGGAAGAGAGAGAGAAGTAACAAATTAATATTTGGTTGTGATAAAGGTGGGAAACACAAGAGTACTGATAGTGGTACCCAAAGTGCGTCCAAGAAATGTGGATGCCCATTTAAAATCAGGTCGACTCCGGCGAAAGATGGGTCTGGTTGGAAGATTGATGTAAAATGTGGGTTACATAATCATGGTTTACCTGATAGATTAGAAGGTCATTCCTTTATTAGTAAATTGACCAAAGATGAGAAGCAACATGTCGCTGATTTGACAAAGAGACATGTACCACCTAGACACATATTGCTTTCCTTGCAAGACCGAGATCCTGAGAATGTCACTCGGATTACGCAAGTATACAAGCATAAGAGTTTGATACAAAAAGAGATAAGAGGTCCTAAAAGTGAGATGCAACATCTGTTTAAGCTTATTGAGGATGCATGCTATGTCTATTGGAGTAGAAAAAAGGATGACTCAGAAGGATGCATGTTATGTCTATTGGAGGAAATTTTATTCTCATACAGCAACGTCTTGGATGTTAGGATTTGCAGGACGTCTACAACATTGGCAATTACTTACACCTATATTAGCATGAATATGTACTCAAAACATGAATATGTAATCAAAACATGAATTTTATATTATGTCTATTATATTCAGTTCTAAAACTTAATACATAAATCAATGCGAACGAGAAATATGCAAAGCTTCAAATAAATCAGCAAACTATGGATCTTCCTCTTCGGCTTTAACCTGTCTTAGATAGCGATGAATCAATGTAGATACACGAGCCCAATCAGGATCAGATGGTCCGACATCATATACAAGAACTAGTACCTCTCTTGGATCGACACGATGGGGAGGGACCAACCGTGGATGCGAAACACAATAATACCACTCCAGATAACCATCTTCTACATCAGATGGAATGGTGCCCAGGGTAGTTGGACGGATCACAGCGATAACGCTCTGAAGGTAACCAATCCAATCAACATCAATATCTCTCGCCATCATACAATCAAGAGGTGGGGATGGAACATACTGCATGTACCCGAACTGACGTAAACATCTGTCAGGCAAGTATGGAACAACTGTGTCACCCCACTTCAAACACCCCCTGTAGAGACATATCTCATCAAATTGACGCCATGCTCTATGATCCTCAAATGGACGCCATATGACGTCGGCAGGTGTCAGCTCGTCCAAAATAGGTCGTAAATCATCAACCTTCAGGACTCCTTGCCTATACGACCATCTCATCGCTCGAGGAAGACCACAATTATCAGCTGGTTTCCAATTCTCCCCTCTTTTTCCAACAGTTGGAAAGTACTCGTGAATCCAGCACTGTTACAAAATACAAACATAATAAATAAAATAAATCAAGTTAGCATATTTTATAAAATGAATCCAACACTTAATAAATAAAATTAAATTATATACCTGTAGGAGAGTAGGATATCCACCGAGCTGTTTGTAACTGAACATGGACGCATCTCCAAGATATCTGTATAGGGTAACTAGTGCAACTGCTCCCCAACTATATCGTGAACGTCTATCTAAGTCTGTAAACAGTAGGAGGTATCGTGCCTCTACAAGTGTAAAGGTCTTATCGACAAAAATGGTGGAACCCACCAACATCAACAAATATGCTCTGGTCGCATATGCCCAGCTGGAAGCAACTCTATGTTGTACGAATAAATCGTATAACCACTCCAACTTATAATACGAACCCTTGCAGCTACGAACATGTGATTGTGCCTCACCCTGTGACACTCCTAAGTAGTCAACAACAAGTTCAACAACTACCTCTTCCGTGACATCCTGAGGACTCCAGAAGATACCCTTGATGGGCAAGTGAAGTAGACATGAGACATCATCCAAAGTAATGCTCATTTCACCAAACGGCATGTGAAATGAAGATGTCTCTAGATTCCATCTTTCCACAAATACAGAGACAAGATTTGTGTCTATCTTGTTCAGACTAGTTCTCTGAAGTGAAGATAAACCAGATCTAAATACCCAACTCTCCATTTGTGGTGGAAGAGCCAATGGAACCCTAGATGTCAACTTCAGTCCATGTCCAGCAACCTTCAACTCTTTCTTTGGACCTCTTTTCTAAAAACAATTAATACACATATTAGAAAACACAATATAAAATATTCAACTATTATTCATTTTCAAATATATCTCGTTTATTTACCTCACCAAACCATAAATGCCGAGCAACATGATGCTCCTACTTCACCAAAAGAGACGTATTGTACGGCCCTTCTGGATATCCAGTCGGCTCAGCTGCAGATGAAGGTGCGCCCCGGCCTAAAGTGCGGTCTGGAATCCTACTATCTGCACCTCGTCTTCGAACCACTTGAAAAAAAATTTATAAAAATTTTATTAAAAATTAAAAAAAAAATTAAAAAAAACGCACCGGAACACTTCAAATAAGAGTTCCAGTATGGAAAAATAAAAGGTTGACTACCGGAACACTTCTTAAAAGAGTTCCGATTTAGTTCATCCAAACCGGAAGTCTTTAAGAAAGAGTTCTGGTATACAACCAACCAAACCGGAAGACTTTCTAAAAGACTTCCGATTCAATGCCCCCAAAAGGCAACAAACTGGAAGACTTTAGATAAGTGTTCTGGTATACACTATGTGAACCGGAAGGCTTACTCTCAGTGTTCCGGTTTACAATGCCAAAAAATGCAAAAATGTGTGTTCCGGAAGTCTTCAAGCGCAAATGGGAAAAATTTCCATTTCTGAAAAATATACCCTATTTATATGAGGATATTTTGATCAAAAAAATTTATTTGTAGGGGTGTGGGTACAATTGTAGGGATACGAGGTAAAGTTTTCAACAAGTAGAGAAGAAACAGGCGACAGACACTCTCATTTATTTATATGAAAACAACATAAAAATAATAATGTATACAAGTATTATTAGTATATTATAATTATTTTATTTTTTATTTCAAATATGTATTAAAAATTACAAATTTTAAAAAATTATTTAATAATATGTTTGTCTCGTGTATAATTTTTATATTAAGTTATAAATAGTATATTATAATGTATAAAAGTGTTTAAATCCAAATCATCAATCAATCTAATTTTTAAAATACGAATGTGGAGTATATATTATTGATGTACTAATAATTTGAGTATTATAAGTTATTGATGTAATAAGTTATAAATAGGAAGATGGGTTATATATTATTGATGTAATAGTTTGACTAATATATGAGCAATTTTATTTTTCTTTCTATTCATTCTGTAACAACCCGTATAATATATATCTAGAATAATATCATACAAGTGTTAAATTTTGGTACTGTCACAACATAAGTGCCTAATGGCATCAATATATATACATGTCCAAACTAAAAACATCAATGGAACATGTTATACAATAATGCCTAAACAATAAAATCTAAGAACTATGTGCAACATCTTCATTGCACACCACTCCACAGCGGAAGATTATGCTAAACAGCAACCCTTTAAACATCCATAACAATTTCTCTTAGATCCAACCTGTAAAGAATACCTGAAAAATAACAACAATGATGGGATGAGATAATAATCTCAGTGAGTTCTCCTATCCTATGGGTCCACTCGGCTCTACAAGGTCTTCTAATCGATATTCAACTCATATCCAACTCAAGTCAACAAGGGAACGAAGACTTGAGCGATGGGGAAACTATCTCGCAATTGTATGGCAACATGCATCTGAGTTCTCATAACTCTACCACGATCATTATTCAGATTCACGCAACATCGATCCCCAACCGGACCTACGTCTAGGCCAAGGCTTGGTTCACGCATGTCCGTATGATTCGACTTTCGCGGTGGATATCCGGTTCCCCTATGGGACTTAAACCCACTTTTAAGAACCATCACCCGTGCGGGACTCTAACCCACCTAGGGTATCTTTCACCGTATGGGACTCTAACCCACATAGGTGTCCACCTTTCCCCCATGTCCGCCATGGTTGGGGCTCAAACCCATTTGAGGCTCGAATCATTGGTCACACATCCCAATGCTTACTCATCTAAGCATACCACAAGAGATGTGTACCACCACAGAAAAACACACATTCTGAATACATGATCGGTTCCATAAAACATTGGTTCCACGAACCATAACAAATTCATAAATCACAGGTGACTTCATTCACCATAATACACAAATAATAACATGGCATGTTCCATACAATGCGTCTCATTTTCAATCATGGTAACAATTCGTCCACGACCTCACATAAGCGTCGTACGAATGAATACCGTATTCTCATACATATATCACATATGTTCCATAACCTAGATCATATTTCTAAGTTATTAATCATGTCATTCTCCTAGGTTTCCTCACTCATCTTTGTAGAGTTTTAATCATGTTACTTCACCTTTCACATAACAACAATATTTAATTTTCATCATGATAAAATTCATGGCATTTATAAATCACATAACATTTTATAACATGGAACAATAATAATAGCCCTTTACGTTATCTTTCTAACGCATCCGGCCGTGTCCAAAACGGAGGTATAATACTCAATTAATTCATTAATCTATCTTAATCAAGATTTAGATTAATATTTATTCATTGCATAAGCATTCAACAACAACCTCTCTAGCCTAGTGGTAAGGCATGTACAGTTTCAAAGGAGGTCCTGGGTTCGAACTCCACTGCAGACAAACTTTGCATAGACAGAAAATTTAATTCTGTTTCAGTGTTAACCGGTTACCTCATACCGTTAACCGGTTAACACTGTAAAAAAGGGAAAAATTCCAATTTCAAATTAATTCTCTCAGTAACTTCTTTCCTTAAATAACTCCTCTTTTATTTTCCTTTCCATATACCATTTTTACCTACTATTTCCACATAACATGATTTTTCAACACATATCATGGATAGGGAGTATGCACACAACAAGTTTATCCCAATTTACACAAACCCTAACCCCACAAATATAGATTATTTTTCCCCCAATGCTAAAACTATCTAAGAACTCACCCAGTAGAAGAAGATGAAGTTGGTGATGATGAAGATGAGATGATGAAGATGATTTTCCATCTTCTTCCTTCCTTCCTCTTCTTCCTCTTTCTCTTTCTTCTTTTCCTCTTTCTTTCTCTTTTTCTTCTTCTCTCTTTCTTTCTCTTTTTCTTCTTCTCTCTTTCTTTTTCTTTCTGATAACTCTCATTCTCTCTTCTTCTATTCTTATCCTTTCTTCTTTTCTTTCCTTTACCACACATAATACATTACATATATAATATATATAATATATAATATTAAGTAGTAATCAAAATATCCCAATTGATATTTCATCTTCCAACACCAATTGACCAATTATTAATGTTACCAAAATGTCCTCTCTTGTACTTATTAATATTGGTCTGTCTCTCTTATTAATAATCAATCCCTTCAGAGTTCACTGGTTACTCTATTGGTCCCAATTGACAACATTTAGAGCACAAAGGAGCTCTAATTGTTACAACTAACAAAATATATAGTACACAGGTACTCAATTGATCCCAACTGACAACTAACTGAGCATTTAAGGGAATATGGGATATTACATTCTCCCCCCCTTAAATTGAAATTCGCCCCCGAATTTCCTTTACTCAACAAACGAACAATCTTTGTATCAACGTCTTAGACCAACATTTGACCTCTCTTCGATTCCAAACCTCTAACATACTCATTCTTCTAACTTGTCCTTGCTGACAATTTTCCTTCTTTCATGAACTCTCGAAACTTCTTGATTTCCATCACAATCTCATTCTGATATTGGATTAACGATTAAACTTGCTCTCACTTAATTCCTCTTATATACCGCTCAACCTCAGTGGGTCACTTTCTTCCCGGAAACCACGACTTCCCTTCCTTGCACTAAGTTACACAAAACATAATTACAACATCTCATCTGGACTCAGTTAATCAATACTCATTAATTCTTCATAAGAAAATTTATTGATTCCCTGACCACAAATAGTATTGACTGCCCTTTTCTTGTTATTCCTTCAACAAATGCAACAACTTTGTAATCCATTTATTGATAATCTCATCAACTTCACTTGATCTGATAATGCATGCTACAAGCCTCTACTCCTACTAATTCACTTTTCCCGTACTACTCCAATGAGATAGAACCATTAGCACGAGATCGTCTTACTTTTATCCTTACCTCCATTCTCACGAGTAACTATCTCCCTGATCCTCATAGACTTGATTGAACTCTTTCATCCATCACCTTCCATTGTGATACTCTGATTCCAATAGTGGAACACTTGGGATTCCTAGGCACTACTGGTTAGCTAACAATCTTCAAAGAAACACACTTACCTTTCAAGGTGTCTACTGTCCAAAATGGTACTAGAACCTCACCGACTTCCATTAGTAGAATAACTTCCTTGATGACTCACAAAAGTGTAGAATAAGACCAACACTCTTCAGAAGATAGGTATCCAGGGGTTACATTACTACAACCATAAAAACATAAAACATCCAAATTCATCATGTGTTCGATGTAGCTAAACCAAATTAGTTTGACAATATCCGGTTCTGGTTACTATATTCCATATCAAATCCTCTTATAGGGTTTTGATTCATTCAACATTTCTCCTGGCACATGATCTCGACCAAAACATAATAACACCATTAAGGAACTTTAAATCATCAACAAAACACCACTTCTAAGGAACTTAAGCAATCTCGAACATAACTATGAGTGTCCATACACCTCATAGAGTCACACAAAATATTCCACGCACATCTAGAGATAACATTTCACTTTGTATCCAAAATCATTCATCTCAATCATTTTGTCCCATCTTCCATAATCTTAGCTCATGCTCTTACTAACATACCATTCGAGTTACATGTTTAACTTTAGGAATAACTAATTCTCGTTCCTCCTGGGAAGTATAACTCATGAATCCTTCCAATAGGGTAAAGTATCATCGTACACATCCATCACCATTCTCAGGGAGTCTACATCTAAGGCTATGAATCCAAATGAATCAATCAATTTCATACCATGACCAACCGCTTCACACCCTATCAATTTATACCACATACCTAGATAATCTCTTCCAGATCACCACTTAGTAGGTCTCTTCCAAGTACGTTCCGTATAGTTATTCATAATCATAATAGTGGTACTTCCCAGACTTACTTAAACTGATCATGGTTTATCAGGTTGGGTCCCCCCCACACATCTGACTTCCATGAACTCTCTACAGACGACCAACTATGCACTACACCTTCGGAAATCCCAATTTCAAAACTACCAATCTGACTTGTGGTGACTTGTAACTCCATCCTCAATTTGTACATCCACAACGGTACACTTATGACATTTAAGATATCCTTAGCTCCAACACTGTGTGAATGTTTATACTCCGCGACTAACCAACCAACCAAATACTTCTCAAGAAGATAAATAACAACCAGACTTCCAATAAGCCAATATTACTCTTTCAATCCAAATAAAATGCACTTAAGATGAACCTTATCATTGCCACACAATTATGACGAGAATTTTCTTTTAAACCAATACCTACTACACACTGCATTATACCGGGGTTACTTGTCTCTATAACTTCCCACGAATAATCCTCATTGCCTCCCAATAAACTCTTGCAACATAAAATATTCCACATTCTACACTTAGTCCACATGCTCCAGCTTAGCTTATCTTTTGTTGGCTATCATCAACTAAACTTCTTAGAATACAAGACTCACTGCTCAACAAAACGTATGTTACTTTACATCCATCTCAAGACAAGAAATCCATTACACTTACTTATGACCATAGTGCTGCTATCACATACTTATCTTAACACCAAGGTTTAACTTCCTCTATTCCACTATGTAACACCCCAGACTGCTTTCAGGATTATCAACTAACCCCACAAATCAACACGGGCCTTTTTCAACATGCTTTGTCCTCACTCGCACGCTTTCCAGGAAACTTCCCAGAAGGTCACCCATCCCAATACTACTCAAAGTCAAGCACGGTTAACTATAGAGTTCTTATTGATTAGGATACCGAAAAGAAGATGCATCTTGTTGATATAGGTAGTACCAATTAATCCTTATAAGCCTTCTTCCAACCATGTAGTCTCATACCTGCACAGCCTTAGGATCCCTCTCATTCCGATGTGAATTCGGTTTTTCCCCTAGAAGCTGCTAGGAGTGTCTCATTGTCATGCATCATGCATCGACAACCACTCCATCGCCCTCGGATGTTACATGTAACCACTCTTCGGCCTCTCCGACCTCGGGTGTTACACACTACATACTCTAGAAATCCTCGATGTGAACAATCATCAACTACACGCCCATAACTTTGTCTTAATGAATATTAAGGGTCTCATTATGCCTTTATCTAAAATGTGCCCCATTACAATAGTTGTATTGCAACATCCACACTACTTCCGCACTTGGTGTTCACTTGTCTCCCTATGGTAATTCTCTCAGTTCCAATTGCAAAAACCATTCTACTAGAAGTCCTTAAATCCAACTTAATTGCTCTTATCCTCAACCAGTTCTCATATAACCAAAGCCCACTGGAGCTTCCATTACTATATAATGTGCGTTATCTGTCTCCAACACAAACTCTTATAATTGATCTTTAGGTAACTCATCATTCCATAATGGTCTCCTACTAACACTGAACCGCTGACGAGCTATCTCAAATCCGATCTCCCTTCTAAAACTGAACATACTTGGTTTATCTTCTAACCTCCATTTCGTCCATACATGTTTCACTTGGAACAAACAACCATGTCCTCGAGTCTATCCTTAGACTTCGCCACTACCTTAGGCTCCCAACAAAACTGAACGTCCTTATCCCTCAAGTCTTCAACCACTTGCAAGGTACCATTCCAAATATATATATTCCATTAAGTACTCTTGTTCTTCCAAAATATTTTAGTGGCCTTAGAAACTGAAACACTAATACACTACCTCACTTCTAGACCTTATGACATATGCGTAACATAACCATCCTTCCTACTTTACCATACATAATTATTCACAATACTATTCCATATTAGTGAGTATATCTTACTCCACTAACAAATTCACTCATTCCTCAAAATTCTGACAATTCATCCAATAGAGATCCTTAACTTCTTAACTCTGTTACCACCGCAGAATCGCTTGGATGATACACTACTCTTCAATTCCATAATACCCAAATCCCAACGCCTCTGAAACTTCAATTGGGCCATCTAGTTCTCCTTACTTTCTAACTCTTGGCTTGAGCCTACACTCAAAGCACAAGTTCCACCCACACTTCGGAGTCCTCGTGGTCGCTCAACCATGATCCTTCCTACCATGCACATAGCATTAGGTTGATCAGGCCCAATACTACATACAGTGATATTAAGAATCATGTTGGCTAAACACACATATGAGGCAGGAATAGATTTACTTATGATGTTTCAAGGCTAGGTCGAGAATCGACCTGCTCTGATACCAACTGTAACAACCCGTATAATATATATCTAGAATAATATCATACAAGTGTTAAATTTTGGTACTGTCACAACATAAGTGCCTAATGGCATCAATATATATACATGTCCAAACTAAAAACATCAATGGAACATGTTATACAATAATGCCTAAACAATAAAATCTAAGAACTATGTGCAACATCTTCATTGCACACCACTCCACAGCGGAAGATTATGCTAAACAGCAACCCTTGAAACATCCATAACAATTTCTCTTAGATCCAACCTGTAAAGAATACCTGAAAAATAACAACAATGATGGGATGAGATAATAATCTCAGTGAGTTCTCCTATCCTATGGGTCCACTCGGCTCTACAAGGTCTTCTAATCGATATTCAACTCATATCCAACTCAAGTCAACAAGGGAACGAAGACTTGAGCGATGGGGAAACTATCTCGCAATTGTATGGCAACATGCATCTGAGTTCTCATAACTCTACCACGATCATTATTCAGATTCACGCAACATCGATCCCCAACCGGACCTACGTCTAGGCCAAGGCTTGGTTCACGCATGTCCGTATGATTCGACTTTCGCGGTGGATATCCGGTTCCCCTATGGGACTTAAACCCACTTTTAAGAACCATCACCCGTACGGGACTCTAACCCACCTAGGGTATCTTTCACCGTATGGGACTCTAACCCACATAGGTGTCCACCTTTCCCCCATGTCCGCCATGGTTGGGGCTCAAACCCATTTGAGGCTCGAATCATTGGTCACACATCCCAATGCTTACTCATCTAAGCATACCACAAGAGATGTGTACCACCACAGAAAAACACACATTCTGAATACATGATCGGTTCCATAAAACATTGGTTCCACGAACCATAACAAATTCATAAATCACAGGTGACTTCATTCACCATAATACACAAATAATAACATGGCATGTTCCATACAATGCGTCTCATTTTCAATCATGGTAACAATTCGTCCACGACCTCACATAAGCGTCGTACGAATGAATACCGTATTCTCATACATATATCACATATGTTCCATAACCTAGATCATATTTCTAAGTTATTAATCATGTCATTCTCCTAGGTTTCCTCACTCATCTTTGTAGAGTTTTAATCATGTTACTTCACCTTTCACATAACAACAATATTTAATTTTCATCATGATAAAATTCATGGCATTTATAAATCACATAACATTTTATAACATGGAACAATAATAATAGCCCTTTACGTTATCTTTCTAACGCATCCGGCCGTGTCCAAAACGGAGGTATAATACTCAATTAATTCATTAATCTATCTTAATCAAGATTTAGATTAATATTTATTCATTGCATAAGCATTCAACAACAACCTCTCTAGCCTAGTGGTAAGGCATGTACAGTTTCAAAGGAGGTCCTGGGTTCGAACTCCACTGCAGACAAACTTTGCACAGACAGAAAATTTAATTCTGTTTCAGTGTTAACCGGTTAACCTATACCGTTAACCGGTTAACCACTCACGAATTTTCCCAGAAAGTGAATTTTGCTACGCGTTAACCGGTTACCTCATACCGTTAACCGGTTAACACTGTAAAAAAGGGAAAAATTCCAATTTCAAATTAATTCTCTCAGTAACTTCTTTCCTTAAATAACTCCTCTTTTATTTTCCTTTCCATATACCATTTTTACCTACTATTTCCACATAACATGATTTTTCAACACATATCATGGATAGGGAGTATGCACACAACAAGTTTATCCCAATTTACACAAACCCTAACCCCACAAATATAGATTATTTTTCCCCCAATGCTAAAACTATCTAAGAACTCACCCAGTAGAAGAAGATGAAGTTGGTGATGATGAATATGAGATGATGAAGATGATTTTCCATCTTCTTCCTTCCTTCCTCTTCTTCCTCTTTCTCTTTCTTCTTTTCCTCTTTCTTTCTCTTTTTCTTCTTCTCTCTTTCTTTCTCTTTTTCTTCTTCTCTCTTTCTTTTTCTTTCTGATAACTCTCATTCTCTCTTCTTCTATTCTTATCCTTTCTTCTTTTCTTTCCTTTACCACACATAATACATTACATATATAATATATATAATATATAATATTAAGTAGTAATCAAAATATCCCAATTGATATTTCATCTTCCAACACCAATTGACCAATTATTAATGTTACCAAAATGTCCTCTCTTGTACTTATTAATATTGGTCTGTCTCTCTTATTAATAATCAATCCCTTCAGAGTTCACTGGTTACTCTATTGGTCCCAATTGACAACATTTAGAGCACAAAGGAGCTCTAATTGTTACAACTAACAAAATATATAGTACACAGGTACTCAATTGATCCCAACTGACAACTAACTGAGCATTTAAGGGAATATGGGATATTACATTCTCCCCCCCTTAAATTGAAATTCGCCCCCGAATTTCCTTTACTCAACAAACGAACAATCTTTGTATCAACGTCTTAGACCAACATTTGACCTCTCTTCGATTCCAAACCTCTAACATACTCATTCTTCTAACTTGTCCTTGCTGACAATTTTCCTTCTTTCATGAACTCTCGAAACTTCTTGATTTCCATCACAATCTCATTCTGATATTGGATTAACGATTAAACTTGCTCTCACTTAATTCCTCTTATATACCGCTCAACCTCAGTGGGTCACTTTCTTCCCGGAAACCACGACTTCCCTTCCTTGCACTAAGTTACACAAAACATAATTACAACATCTCATCTGGACTCGGTTAATCAATACTCATTAATTCTTCATAAGAAAATTTATTGATTCCCTGACCACAAATAGTATTGACTGCCCTTTTCTTGTTATTCCTTCAACAAATGCAACAACTTTGTAATCCATTTATTGATAATCTCATCAACTTCACTTGATCTGATAATGCATGCTACAAGCCTCTACTCCTACTAATTCACTTTTCCCGTACTACTCCAATCAGATAGAACCATTAGCACGAGATCGTCTTACTTTTATCCTTACCTCCATTCTCACGAGTAACTATCTCCCTGATCCTCATAGACTTGATTGAACTCTTTCATCCATCACCTTCCATTGTGATACTCTGATTCCAATAGTGGAACACTTGGGATTCCTAGGCACTACTGGTTAGCTAACAATCTTCAAAGAAACACACTTACCTTTCAAGGTGTCTACTGTCCAAAATGGTACTAGAACCTCACCGACTTCCATTAGTAGAATAACTTCCTTGATGACTCACAAAAGTGTAGAATAAGACCAACACTCTTCAGAAGATAGGTATCCAGGGGTTACATTACTACAACCATAAAAACATAAAACATCCAAATTCATCATGTGTTCGATGTAGCTAAACCAAATTAGTTTGACAATATCCGGTTCTGGTTACTATATTCCATATCAAATCCTCTTATAGGGTTTTGATTCATTCAACATTTCTCCTGGCACATGATCTCGACCAAAACATAATAACACCATTAAGGAACTTTAAATCATCAACAAAACACCACTTCTAAGGAACTTAAGCAATCTCGAACATAAATATGAGTGTCCATACACCTCATAGAGTCACACAAAATATTCCACGCACATCTAGAGATAACATTTCACTTTGTATCCAAAATCATTCATCTCAATCATTTTGTCCCATCTTCCATAATCTTAGCTCATGCTCTTACTAACATACCATTCGAGTTACATGTTTAACTTTAGGAATAACTAATTCTCGTTCCTCCTGGGAAGTATAACTCATGAATCCTTCCAATAGGGTAAAGTATCATCGTACACATCCATCACCATTCTCAGGGAGTCTACATCTAAGGCTATGAATCCAAATGAATCAATCAATTTCATACCATGACCAACCGCTTCACACCCTATCAATTTATACCACATACCTAGATAATCTCTTCCAGATCACCACTTAGTAGGTCTCTTCCAAGTACGTTCCGTATAGTTATTCATAATCATAATAGTGGTACTTCCCAGACTTACTTAAACTGATCATGGTTTATCAGGTTGGGTCCCCCCCACACATCTGACTTCCATGAACTCTCTACAGACGACCAACTATGCACTACACCTTCGGAAATCCCAATTTCAAAACTACCAATCTGACTTGTGGTGACTTGTAACTCCATCCTCAATTTGTACATCCACAACGGTACACTTATGACATTTAAGATATCCTTAGCTCCAACACTGTGTGAATGTTTATACTCCGCGACTAACCAACCAACCAAATACTTCTCAAGAAGATAAATAACAACCAGACTTCCAATAAGCCAATATTACTCTTTCAATCCAAATAAAATGCACTTAAGATGAACCTTATCATTGCCACACAATTATGACGAGAATTTTCTTTTAAACCAATACCTACTACACACTGCATTATACCGGGGTTACTTGTCTCTATAACTTCCCACGAATAATCCTCATTGCCTCCCAATAAACTCTTGCAACATAAAATATTCCACATTCTACACTTAGTCCACATGCTCCAGCTTAGCTTATCTTTTGTTGGCTATCATCAACTAAACTTCTTAGAATACAAGACTCACTGCTCAACAAAACGTATGTTACTTTACATCCATCTCAAGACAAGAAATCCATTACACTTACTTATGACCATAGTGCTGCTATCACATACTTATCTTAACACCAAGGTTTAACTTCCTCTATTCCACTATGTAACACCCCAGACTGCTTTCAGGATTATCAACTAACCCCACAAATCAACACGGGCCTTTTTCAACATGCTTTGTCCTCACTCGCACGCTTTCCAGGAAACTTCCCAGAAGGTCACCCATCCCAATACTACTCAAAGTCAAGCACGCTTAACTATAGAGTTCTTATTGATTAGGATACCGAAAAGAAGATGCATCTTGTTGATATAGGTAGTACCAATTAATCCTTATAAGCCTTCTTCCAACCATGTAGTCTCATACCTGCACAGCCTTAGGATCCCTCTCATTCCGATGTGAATTCGGTTTTTCCCCTAGAAGCTGCTAGGAGTGTCTCATTGTCATGCATCATGCATCGACAACCACTCCATCGCCCTCGGATGTTACATGTAACCACTCTTCGGCCTCTCCGACCTCGGGTGTTACACACTACATACTCTAGAAATCCTCGATGTGAACAATCATCAACTACACGCCCATAACTTTGTCTTAATGAATATTAAGGGTCTCATTGTGCCTTTATCTAAAATGTGCCCCATTACAATAGTTGTATTGCAACATCCACACTACTTCCGCACTCGGTGTTCACTTGTCTCCCTATGGTAATTCTCTCAGTTCCAATTGCAAAAACCATTCTACTAGAAGTCCTTAAATCCAACTTAATTGCTCTTATCCTCAACCAGTTCTCATATAACCAAAGCCCACTGGAGCTTCCATTACTATATAATGTGCGTTATCTGTCTCCAACACAAACTCTTATAATTGATCTTTAGGTAACTCATCATTCCATAATGGTCTCCTACTAACACTGAACCGCTGAAGAGCTATCTCAAATCCGATCTCCCTTCTAAAACTGAACATACTTGGTTTATCTTCTAACCTCCATTTCGTCCATACATGTTTCACTTGGAACAAACAACCATGTCCTCGAGTCTATCCTTAGACTTCGCCACTACCTTAGGCTCCCAACAAAACTGAACGTCCTTATCCCTCAAGTCTTCAACCACTTGCAAGGTACCATTCCAAATATATATATTCCATTAAGTACTCTTGTTCTTCCAAAATATTTTAGTGGCCTTAGAAACTGAAACACTAATACACTACCTCACTTCTAGACCTTATGACATATGCGTAACATAACCATCCTTCCTACTTTACCATACAGAATTATTCACAATACTATTCCATATTAGTGAGTATATCTTACTCCACTAACAAATTCACTCATTCCTCAAAATTCTGACAATTCATCCAATAGAGATCCTTAACTTCTTAAATCTGTTACCACCGCAGAATCGCTTGGATGATACACTACTCTTCAATTCCATAATACCCAAATCCCAACGCCTCTGAAACTTCAATTGGGCCATCTAGTTCTCCTTACTTTCTAACTCTTGGCTTGAGCCTACACTCAAAGCACAAGTTCCACCCACACTTCGGAGTCCTCGTGGTCGCTCAACCATGATCCTTCCTACCATGCACATAGCATTAGGTTGATCAGGCCCAATACTACATACAGTGATATTAAGAATCATGTTGGCTAAACACACATATGAGGCAGGAATAGATTTACTTATGATGTTTCAAGGCTAGGTCGAGAATCGACCTGCTCTGATACCAACTGTAACAACCCGTATAATATATATCTAGAATAATATCATACAAGTGTTAAATTTTGGTACTGTCACAACATAAGTGCCTAATGGCATCAATATATATACATGTCCAAACTAAAAACATCAATGGAACATGTTATACAATAATGCCTAAACAATAAAATCTAAGAACTATGTGCAACATCTTCATTGCACACCACTCCACAGCGGAAGATTATGCTAAACAGCAACCCTTGAAACATCCATAACAATTTCTCTTAGATCCAACCTGTAAAGAATACCTGAAAAATAACAACAATGATGGGATGAGATAATAATCTCAGTGAGTTCTCCTATCCTATGGGTCCACTCGGCTCTACAAGGTCTTCTAATCGATATTCAACTCATATCCAACTCAAGTCAACAAGGGAACGAAGACTTGAGCGATGGGGAAACTATCTCGCAATTGTATGGCAACATGCATCTGAGTTCTCATAACTCTACCACGATCATTATTCAGATTCACGCAACATCGATCCCCAACCGGACCTACGTCTAGGCCAAGGCTTGGTTCACGCATGTCCGTATGATTCGACTTTCGCGGTGGATATCCGGTTCCCCTATGGGACTTAAACCCACTTTTAAGAACCATCACCCGTACGGGACTCTAACCCACCTAGGGTATCTTTCACCGTATGGGACTCTAACCCACATAGGTGTCCACCTTTCCCCCATGTCCGCCATGGTTGGGGCTCAAACCCATTTGAGGCTCGAATCATTGGTCACACATCCCAATGCTTACTCATCTAAGCATACCACAAGAGATGTGTACCACCACAGAAAAACACACATTCTGAATACATGATCGGTTCCATAAAACATTGGTTCCACGAACCATAACAAATTCATAAATCACAGGTGACTTCATTCACCATAATACACAAATAATGTAGCACCTCAAATTTGCACCTATCATCATGCATACATTTTCACATTAGGTCATGGCATGTCATGGTCCATTGCATAGCATTTGCATTGTCCCTCAGTTGCCTCAAGAGCAAGCAATCAAGAATTAGGTCAAACTAATCTCCTGATCAGTCAACCAAGCAAGCAAAGGAATTTCTCATTGAATCAAGGCCTTGGGGTTTGCCCAACAAGTTCACATGGTTGGGAGGTCTATTTGAAGTGTTCATGTCAAAGGTTGAAGGCTCAGAGGTCATCAGTTTATACACAGACAGTCAAAAACCCTAAAAAGTCAACTGTCAGTCAAAGCAGTGGATGGTGGTCATTCTTGTGGAATTTGGGCACCATGGTCAATAATCAAGAGTTCATACGACTTGGGACATCATTTGAAGTCGAATTCTCAAGGAATTAGGGTTTGGAATTCATCAGTCAATGCATAATCAGTCAGAAACCCTAAAAGTCAACTGTTGGTCAACTGTCCATTTAATCAGTGATTTGATGATTGGAATTGGTTTGTGAGAGCTCATTCATGTCTAAATAGTCATCATATATCATGCCAAACACCATCATGGAAGAATTTGAAGCAAGATCATAAATTTCCCAAAACGGAAACTGGGCCTGTAACTGAAACTTACCAAAAATGGAAAGTTTTGATCCTCAAACTTACATCATGATACAAGCCCCAAATGAATTTTTGCCCAACATGAAAGTTAAAGATCTTGTTCTCCCATTTCCAAAAAGTCATAGAACTCTCAATTCCCATGTGTGGTTGGCAAGTTATGATCGAATCGATTTCAGAAAATCTTGAACTTCAAAGGGCCATATCTCCCAAACCGTTTGGCCAATTTTGGTGGGGTTTTTTCCTACAAGTCACATTTGATCCCCTCTTTCCAAAAATATAAATTTCATGAGCCAAAACTTCACCAATCAAAATGGCATATTTTGACCTTTTTCATTTAAATGTAAGTTTGACCAAGAGTTGACTTTTTGACTCAAACATTTTTTCAGCATTTGGCCAATTGGGACAGCTCATAAATATCATTTTAAGTGTGTTTGCAAAGTCAAATTATGCAGCACATGTGAATCTATACTTGGTTACTTGAATTGTAAGAAAGGTACAAATGCACCATGCTTGTCCTTGCTTTCCACAACCATGCCTTGGTACTTTCAAACAGCAATTATGCAGCAAGTTTTCTGCCATAGTAAGCCTCATTTTGCAGCCAAAAACCAGTAGTACAAGGGGCCATTCCTTGTTTGTTTGAAATTGGGGAAAAGGTACCTTGCAGCCATTCCACAACATACCTCCTCATCATATTTTCAGCAGATTGAGGACAATAGCAGGCACAAAAGCCAACCTAACACAGCCTAAAAAACAAACAGAACTGATTTTTTGCACAGGCAAAAAAAATCACACCTTGCTCTTGCAGTTACCAAAAATCTGTCCTTGCCTTGCTTCATAACATGACTTCCTTACCATGTGTTGTAAAAAGGAGATGAAACCTAGCAGACCAAAAAAAAAGGTCAACTGATGCAAAAACGGATTGGCTTGGCATTGGTCAAGATGGCAAGTGCTGTTTGAAAGTTACAATAGCAGCTTCTAACAGCAGAATTGGAAGAGAAAAACTGCCAAAGTTCATGACCACAAAAAGCAGCATACAACAGCATTTCATTTTTTTTTTTTGGATGGTGATTCTCAAACTTGCACACACCCTTAGCCATCCCTCAAGAAAAAGAACTTGCTAACAACCTTGCCCTCACCTTGCATTTTTCCTGTCATAAGACCAACAACAGCTCTTCATTTTTCTGATGGTGATTCTCAAACTTGTACACACCCTTGGCCTTGCCTCAAAACCAGCATAACAGAACCAACAGTCCTGCCAATCTCTCATTTTTTTGTCAAACCAAACCTTGCCAAAACCTGCTACAACAAAAAGAATACAACCTTTGGCCTGTCACAACAACCTAGCAGCAGTCCACCATCCTGTTTTCTGTCATGAAACAGCAATAGATCCATCACTGCCTTGCCAACCTACACAACCATCAAATTTCATTCACTCCAAAAACCTCATCCTTTACATTTGTCATTTGCTATCAAACAAAACTCACAAAGAACCAAACTTGAGCCTTGCCTTGTGTGTTAAAACCTTGCCTTGCCAACAAGCTTGCTAGCAGCAAGCCAACCATTCACCTTGCCTTGGCCATTCCTCAAAATTTGTTAACTTCCCTAGCCTTGCCTAGCATTCCCTTTCCTGTCATAACAAACCACAAAACCCTTGGCATTTTTCTGTCACAACACTGCAGCAGGCAAAACAAAACCTTGGCAATTGTTAAAAATCAAAACCCTGCTACAGCAGCCACAAAAAACCACAAGACCAACAGACTTTCCTTTTCTCTAAAGAAAAACACTTCATTCTTGGCCAAGATTCATCTGTCCAAACTCTGCAGCAAACACCCTTGGCACTGCATCCTCAAGACCTTACAAGCACAACAAACTAACCTGGCCATGAAAAACCAGTCAAGAACCTCACCCTGCCATCCTGCATCTTAAAAGCCTTAAAAAACACTAAACCTAACTTGCCCTTGGCCACTTTGCATTGTCTGTCCAAGTTCCTAAATAATTCAAACCTGGCCATTACCACAAACAAACCTTCACTCACTTTCCGACATGATCTTTGCTTGCTATTGGCTTTGGATTTTCTCTGTCAAGAAAGCATCCAAGTGACAACCCTTGTTTTGCATCACAATTGCCTTGCCACAACCAGCATAACATGACCTAACCAACATAACCCTGCAGCATCAAAAGTCAATATCCTGCAGACAAACCCTTGCAACTTGCCCTCTCACACTCATTCCAACTCACTCTCAGTGTGCATCTCACTTCTTCTGTCCAAAACCAACAAAACCTAACCAACTTCCTCTAATCTCTAAAACCACCTAACTGCATTTTGGCCATGTTTCAAAAGCTTGCTAGCAGCACAGCATAAACCTTTCATCACTCATCCTAAAACGAAATCACTTGGCCACTTTACACTTTTCCTGTCATCAAAACCAGGACAGCAGCAGCAAGAGCATCACACAAAAATCATTTTTTGGCCTAGGCAAGTTGAGAGGGCATTCTCATTTTTGAAAACCACTGTGCTTGGCATTTCTATTGCAGCCACACAAAGCACATTGCTACAAAGGGATAAAACCTAGCCATTTGCCTTTCCACTATCATCTTCATCATATTACACCAACCAAGCCAGAAAATTTCATTGATACACATACACATCCTTGGCCTTTTCTTCCAAAAAACTGCTAACAAACCAATAGAACAAGCTCACCATTGCAAAAATTCACTTTCTACTCCAAAATCCAAATTTTCAAAAATCATATTTTCCCCAAGTCCCTTGCAAACCATCCATTCAAACACCTTCCATATAACAAGTAGAAGCTATTGTAGGCAGAAAATCACATCTGTAATCATCAAATTATCATATCCAAATCTCACGTTTTCACACTTGCAACTTGAATTGGCTAGAACAGTTGAGGAGGTTTTAAGGCAAACTCTCAATGGCATTACATTCCTGGAGCATCAAAGGAGCTAAAGGGATCATCTAGCATCATTAAAAGCACCTCCAACATCACATTCAACATTGCCCTGTTCAGGTTAGCAACTTGCTTTCGAAATGCTTGATAGAATGGTTTTCATGACTTAATGTGTGAATGAGAAATGCTATATTCAACCCCCTGAACATGATTGAATGCCTATTTTTATCCAATTTTGCTCGTGTGTGGTTTTGAGTTTTGCTGCTAGGGAGTTAGGGTTTCTGTGTTCACCATGATGTATCTTTGTGCACAGTGCACCATTTTGAAATTCATGACCATGGTTGTTTTAAGCACATGAAATAGATGAACATTGGTTTTTATTTCATTTGATTTCATTCACTATAGAGGAAGATATATGCTGCTAAAGATTGAAAAATATATTTGATTGTGGAGATGGAGATGATGCCAGGGCGCGCGCATTTCAGATTTTAAATTATTTGTTTTGTTTATCTTGACTTGGAAGCAAGCTTGTGTCACCAAGTGACTCACAGCCCAGTGGTGGGCGCGTTGAGTTGAATTGCCAAGGGGAGGGGTTCGAATCCCACCTCCCCCATTTGTGTTTTTCCTTTTAAGAAAGGTGCTTTTTTTATGTTTTATTTTAAACTTCCATTTTGACTTTCATTTTGATTTTTATTTTATTTAACATGGAATAAATATGTGAACATGAAAATGCCAAAAAACATGAATGTTTGACTTTGTTGACTTTTTAGACCATTTTGTGAATTTATCCCGATTTTATGAGTTCTATTGATTAAATGTCATCGTGTGCATTTCACGTGTTTATTTTGATCTTTCAGACCTGGGATTTTCGTGTGAAATCAATTTAGGGTAGGAACATGTCCCCTTAAACACTTAGGATTTTTTTTCACACAGTTCTCGATTTAATTCTGACAAAGTCCCGATTAAATGTTTTGACCTCCTAAACTTGTCCAAGTGAGATGGAATTTGACATACTTACCATGCTGTGGGTCGTGTTTTGGTCTTGATTTGTTTGGTGATCTTTGGAAAATGTTTAGTTTGCTTTGAGATAAGTCTTGCTGTTGACTTCTGTGAGCTTCTGATTGCCATGTTTTGACCTAATCTGGTCATGAAATGATGTTAGTGATTGATATGAATGTAAACCCAATTGGTTTTGTTTCCTAATGGTTTGAATATGATTTTGGATACTTGACCCTTGCTGTCTTGACTTTCTCATTCACTTTTGACCCTAGGCTTGCCCTAGTGGTCCTGCTACTCACCTTTGAGTTTGTGATTTCAGGTTGACCATCAAATGGCCATTGTGACCAATTCTTTTGGCTGAGCTTGCTCAAGTATCATTGTCTAACCTCTTTGTTTTGTAGGTGGCCTGGCTCACATGCCATAAGCCTCATGCCTTGCACATCCATGTGCCTCCAATTAACTGTTGGTGTCGGTTTCTGTTTGTTTTGTTTAAAGTTGTATACTAACATCTGCTTGACTGTTTCAGGTGCTTTAGTTGCTTAGTTCCTTGTGAACTTTTTGCTTTGCTTTGCTTGTGTAAGCAATTTGCATTGAGGTATGTCTCTTTTACTTCATGTAGTCTGGAAGACCTGGCCTGTTACTTGGCCAGGCAACTGTCTGAAGCCCTCCTTAAGAGGCAATGTTTGTGGATGTTTAACTTTGTCCTTGCATAGAGTCAAAGTCCTCCTAAGTGAAGAGGCAATTGGTGGAAGGTAGGGATATGCAATCTATCCCCCACTATTCAGTGCGTCATCTGCCTTGCTCACACCACTGTGTTGATGCATTGCAGATACAAACCCAAGATCTTGTACAATTGTACAGTTGAGTCAGTATCAAATGTGTAGAAGGGTTCCCACTTTCTGAACCCACACATTCTTGTCTTGAGCTCTCCCTGGCCAGGGATAAGAGCTGTGAGGTCTCATCCTCACTTCACCTTTCATCTGCTTCACCTTAGCCCCTCAATGGCAAGGTTAAGAGCAACACTCACCCTATTCCAGAGGTTTGTTTGTTGAGGTTGATATGACCCCTTGACTAAAACCTAACCCTTGTTTGAGCCACTTGTTTGTGTATAGCGTGTGCTATCTGTGCTTGTAGGATTGCTTGACTTGCTTCCTGTGCAAGTTAGGATAGTTTGACTTGCTTCCTGTGCAAGTTAGGATTGTTTGACTTGCTTCCTGTGCAAGTTAGGATAGTTTGACTTGCTTCCTGTGCAAGTTAAGTGTGTGTGGCTTGCTTCCTGTGTGAGCCATACTTAGGATAGGTTGGCCCTTGTGCCATTTAGCTAGAAACCATAACTTAGGGTTGATTTTGCATGACAACATCTAGGTTCGAGTCGTAGTCTCCCTAGTTGTGTCTCCCTCTGTTATCTGGTTAGGCTAGTCCTTTATCCCTGCGTAGGGGAACTACATCACCCTGATCTTCATACCAGATGAAGTATGTAGGCAGGAGATTGAGCTGATCTCTCCGGGCGCCCTTTTCTTTTGTGTGTGTTGTTTGACCTTTGCTAGGCTCGAGTCCCCGTACTCCTTAGCATTTGCTGTCTGTTTGTGTGCGTTTGACAGTTATAGGCTGAGTCCCCGACTCCCTATCTATCTGTTGTGTTGTTTAGGTTCGGATGCTGATGTAAGTCCAGCAATTGGCATTCAGGCTCCACGTTTGCCTCTTTGCGTGTGTTTAGGTTCGGATGCTGATGTAAGTCCAGCAATTGGCATTCAGGCTCCACGTTTGCCTCTTTGCGTGTGTTTAGGTTCGGATGCTGACATAAGTCCAGCGATTGGCAGTCGGGCTCTACGTTTGCCTTTGTCTTGTTTTGTTTGTGTGCGTGTCAGCCGAGCTACGAATGCTCTGATTCTTCTCTCGTCCGAGAAGATACGTATGCATAGGATGCGATATCCTAGCGAGCATGTGTCGTTGCCCCAGTCCGAACTACTTCGACTCTGATGTCTATGCCTGATAGACTAAGTAGGCCCAGGATGCGACATCCTGCCGAGTCAGTTTCAGTCAGTTTCTTGTGTCTCTTTCAGCCAGTGTGTTTGATGTTTTGAGCAGTGTTTAGCAACCAATTTTCCTTTCTAGTGTGCGTGGATCCCGTAGAGTACTACGGATGCGTAGGGGTGCTAATACCTTCCCTTCGCATAACCGACTCCCGAACCCATTCTCTTTGGTCGCGAGGCCATGTTCTTTCCTAGGTTTACTCTGAGCGTTTCCTTTCCCTCTTTTGGGATAAATAACGCACGGTGGCGGCTCTGTTGTTCTTTCTTTTCCCGCCGGTTTTTCGCGCGATGCGACAGCTGGCGACTCTGCTGGGGATATAGAGAAGTTGATCTATGCTGGTCCATCTTCCCTGAGCGAGTCTCTCCTAGCGCTCTCTAGGTTAGGATTTTGGTTGCTGTTTGCTGTTGTATTTATTGCATTCATTGTATATAGGTGCACTTATTGTTTGCATTTATTATTTGCATTAATGTTTGCATTTCATTCATATTCATCTGTTGTGCTGTCTGTTTTTCTCTGTTTGGGGGTGGGAGTTACTTGAGGTAAAAGGTCCAATACCCAGGCTATGAGTGAAATTTAGGAAACCTAGGAATAGAGTGATTCATGGGAAGCGGGTGGTATGGCGCCACTTAGCGGAACATTGATATCACGAGCAGTTCAGACCCTGGTGGGATATTATCGGTGCATACATCGGGTGTGCACAGGATGATATTCTGCGAAAGGTTATTTATGCTGCGTTTCTCTCGACCTTACCCTGGCCTAGATAACACCCGTGAGTGGGGAGGGTTTGATCATTACAGGTACAGTTGCTGATTGATTGGTGGTTTGTTGGTGACTCTTGGTACTGATGGTGACTGTGAATTATGGGGCATTTATTTCTGGGACGCCAGAGTTCTGTCCATAGTTTATCAGCGGGTTCCGTTTATTTCGGATCCCCGGGCTGAGTTGAGAGTACTTGTTCAGAGGATCCGTTTGTCACCCGTTTCAGTGGTTGTTCCTGTGAAGATAGTGATGTAATCTCCGGTTCCGTTTATTTCGGAACTCCCCAAGTTGGATTTATGGTGACTTGGTCCCGCAAATTGACTGGTTCAGAAAAGCAGAGGGTCTACAGTTGACTTGGTGGCACAAGGGCCTGCATTCATGCATTTGCATCATATCATCTCGCATTCATCTGCATTCAACTCATGTCTGTCCGTACTCAGGGTCCATTATTTTTTTAAATTAAAAACCCCGGTTGAGAGACATCCAGATGTCAAAATGTTGTTGATGAAATTTTACCTGTCTCGATGAAACCAGAAAAAAGAGAGGATTGAATATTCCTGGTACGGACAAACATTGCATGTGTGAGTCATACTAACCCATTTGCTGTTTTGTAGGTTTCAGTATTCAACCGGTACGCATAGCTCGTCTGTTCAGATAACCTGCTGGGGGTCAACAAATCCAAGCTGATGGATCTTCTCAACGCTGATATCTTTGAACTGAAAGGGATGATGAGGGACTTGTTCAGTGTTGTGCAAGGGCTTGCCTTGGGACAGAAGGCCATGTCTGAAAGATTGGAAAGGATCGAGAAATGGCTGATAGTGGAGAAAGTCCAGGGGAAGGCTCCGTCCTCCGAAGTGAACAAACCTTCTGGTACTGTAGCAGGGAAACCCTCCGACAGTGGTCCATTCAAGAAGAAAGTTGAGCCAGTTGGTGTGCCTGCAAAGAAAGAACATAGCAAAGATCGTTATCATCCTTATGCTGCCACTCCTGTCAGCAATCCCCCTGCTCAACAGCAACAACCGCCACCTCAGCAGAAGACACCAGGAGCTAAGAGCCAGGTGAAGAAAAAGAACGAGGACCGTCAGTTTGAGGAACCACCGGTGACTTACGCCCTTCTGTTCCAAAGGTTGATGGATCTTGCTTTAGTACGGCCGAGGATTTTGATTCCTGTAGAACAGCAGCGGAGGCCTGCCAACTATGATGAGAGTGCCAAGTGCGAGTTTCACTCTGGGGCACCCGGACACAGCATTGAAGGTTGCAGAGCTTTTAAGCATATCGTCCAAGATCTGGTGGACTCCAAGGCTATTAGCTTGGCCCAGATAATGAATGAGGATGTCGCCCCCGCACTCAGGCAGAGACCAGTAAAAGTCAAGATGGTGAAGAAGGCCAAGAAAGGAGTAGAAATGATTAAAGAGGGTCAGCTAAAAGGTCCAAAGGCTATGTTTCCAAAACTTCTGCTACAGGATGGAGCCTTACCTGCTGCTGATAATGCTTATGCCGCCGTCACTACAGAAGAGTGCGTATTGATGAAAGACACGACCCAGAAGATGAAGAAAGTAGAAATGGACGGTGTCAGATGCAAAGCACCCAGTCTGACAGTTGAAACCATCCAGGTAGAGAATGCCCTTGCTGCCGAGAAAAAGAAGAAGCTGTCCATTTCTTCTTATAAACAAGCTCTGGAGGTGGTGAAGAACCAAGAGGCCCAAGGCTGGGGAAGGATCATCGACATCGTGGCAAAAGCAGACATGTTTGGAGTCGGTTATCATCCAGATTTAGAGTCATCCAGACCAGACAGAGGATGTCGTCCACTGTACGCCTTCGTCAGTGCAGGAATGTTGGATCCTGGTCATGCCCGTTCAATGGGTGAAGATGTCGACAGCAACCGCGAGCTTGAGGCGTGGATACAGTCGTGCGTACCAGGCAACTGGAAGGCCTCCAAAAGCATCACTGTCACTCATTCCGAAGAGTAGTATTTCTGTTTTTCAATTTTTGTTTGCATGAAAGCCATACGTTTTGCCCGAAACGTAATGGTCCATTGTAAGGGCCATCTCATGTGTTTCATTATGCAACATTTTGCATCAGTAATGAATGGATGTTTTTGTAGTTAAAAGCAGGGTTCCCTGTTTTTCATTTAATTTTGCAATTTAAAAAAGAAAAAAACAAATAAAAATGGCAACGTTTTTTCATTCTCTTTCCTTTTGATTTTGTCTCGTTCCAAAGTGATTACTCTCCTGATCTCACCGATAACGATTTGGTTACACCTCTGTATGACTTCGACAATTCGACCTATCATGCCAAAAAAAAGGGGGCGAAGAAGATTGTGATTTGTTGGAATTAGCCAGGTCATTGAAACAAGAGGAGAAGGTGATGAGAAAGAGAGAAGATGTGAATAGACTATCAAGATGCGAGCAGAGCTAATCAGAAAGATGCATTCCCGGTACATCACAATGAGGTATTGGTTAATTATATGGCTCAGGTCTCAGTGTTTATCTTCATGGATGGCTTCTTGGCCAAGACCAGATTGAATTGTTTCCAGATAATATGAAGTAAATCAGGTCCATCACACAAGGGGCACCTTCTTGTTCTAAGTTGATGTCGTTCCGTCACGTGAGGCCGGTGCCACGTATCAAAGGTCTACGGTGACTTTGTTTCATGAGATGATTCATCGTGAAAGCAAAAGCCATGTTGATGACATGATGGCAAAGTCCCAAGCAGAACAGGGGCATCCGGTAGACTTGGGGCAAGTTGTTTGACCGTTTTAGATAACTCATACTGTTGAGTCTGAAGCAGTGCACTTATGGAGTGTTGTCCATCAAGCTACCGAGGCTTGTTGTGAGCGAATCAGAGGAATCGAGGTCAATCCTCCTAAAAAAAAAAAAAAAAAAAAAAAAAAAAAAAAAAAAAAAAAAAGAAAAAAGAAAAGATAAATTGCAGGAACCTCTGATTTTGATACCTCAGTGAAAGAGATAACTGTTAATCCGGTACTTGATAACCCTCGAGGGGTCAACGAGGTGCGTATTGAGTCAGCATGACTAAGTCTTGTCGAAAAGAGTATGCAATTTACCTAAGCAAAAAGTTTATCGACGGTGAAACAATACACTCACTGTTCGAAAAGACTTGATGTACTTTGGCATAGGCTGCTCGCCGACTGAGACAGTGTATGCTGATTCATACCACTTCGTGGATATTCGAAATGGATTTGGCTAGGTATGTGTTGGAAAAGCTAGTAGCAACCCATGGAAGGTTATCAACCAAGGAGGTTTGAGGTCCCTGATGAAGACATCTCGAGGTACTCAAATCGAAAGATTGAGAGTGACCGATCCCGGAGGAGGGGCCTGGCCTTGAACCCGAACGGATTCTGATGTCTGATGGGGAAGATGAGGTGAATAAGGTAGTGCTTCCCGGATCACAGTTGGTTGCACCAACAATGGTGGCTGAACATGAAGTCTGTATCTTGGATATTGGACCTAGGGATGTGTATCTACCTGGGGCAGTGTCTTCCTCGGGAAATATGAGAAATCAGAGAAGCCTGAATGGATAAGGACTCAGAATGACGCGTTGAGTCCAACTGAGGAAGAGGGCTGACAATTACTTGCTATGGGACGGTTGTACCCAGGGAATGAAACGTGTTGTTGACCGAGAAGTGTGACCTCGTGCATACTATATGAGAGAATTGGTTGAAAAGGATCCTTCCTCCTCAAGACGATTGTGGGGCAAATGGACAAACAGTTATAAATGTCCATTCGTGGTCAAGACGGTTTCCTCTGATAAAACCTTGTTACTGACGACCACGGATGATGACGATTTTTCATCCCCTGTGAATGCGGACGCAATTAGAAAATACTTCGTGAAAGAAACCCGCTGGACAAAAAAAATAAAGAGTCCAGGCAAAAAATGGGCATCCCGGCGAACCAAGAAAAAAGAGAAAAGGTTCGGGCAAAAGTTAGGGATAATAAAAGAAAAGAACTGTACACCCGGCAAGTTGAAAACCCGCGAGGGCGACTTGGGCAAAAAAGGGTATCCCGGTGGACTGAAACCCGAAAGGGCGGTCCAGGCAAAAGAGGGAATGAAACGAACAACTGCGTCCAGCATGACCGTGTGTGCTCTTGATGACTTGGCTAATCTCCGACAGAGACCGATCAGAAGCGTCTTGTTCAGAAGACAGAAGGTGCGGAAAGTCCTGAGGACATATGAGGTGTAACTGAGTTGGAACCCGATGAGATCGCAGTTTCACGTTGCCGTTAGTATAGATTTTTCTTTTATGTGCAATCACCTCTCCAGGGTTTGCTTCCCGTGTGTTGCTCAATTGTGAGCCATCTATTATTACAGTCAAATAAAGCGTGTGTTCGATCAAATAAATTTTGTTTTTGTGTCATTACTGTTTTGATTACGGAAACATCTATTCATTTTGATAAGAATATGTGCATTTTGAAACATAGAGGTCCCTTCTGATGCATGCTTGTGAGATTGAAATTTGGAAATCTTACTTGGAAGTCTGAGTGACCTAAGTGTTGAAATATCAGAACACCTGGGGCATACCTGGGGCACGTTTTTATCTGACGATCTCTTGTGCAGGTGCTGTTAGACATCTTCATTCACTTGTCAGTGGTAATATGAACCTTTTTGACAGGAGATCCCCTCAGAGTCCAACCAGGGGCAAGGGATAGATGAACCGTGAAAAGACGGTGAAGGATTACGACAACGGCCCTGGAAAGTTAATCAAGAAGACTCTTCAAAGTCTGATGATTGGAAAGTATGTATGAATCCCAAGAGTTCAACCTCCGTGGAGTACGGACGAGATTTGGAATACAAGATGATGGAGCAGAAAAGTCCAGAAGGGTCTGGGAGTTCTTAGAAGTGGAAAGGGCAACACCATGGGTGGATGATGGACACTTGTGGGAATTCATCTCCAGTATGATATGACGTGCTATCACCCTCGACAGAGCTGTTACTCTCGCCACTATGGTTGTTCTCTCCACTAGGATTGTTCTCCTCAGCAGAATGGTGTGGTTTTCCTCAGCAAGTTCCCCGAGTGGAGCGGGTCTCATGAAATACATCTCCAGCAGTGATTCTCCTACATATGGATTGGTTGGGTCGTCCCTAATGGAGTAGCATTTATTTCTCCAGCAGAGTTCATCCTACCAGTGGATTGGACGGGTTTCTGTAATAGACTGATATCTGTATCCCCAGCGGAGTTGTGACTGTTTTCCAAGTCTGAAGCTGTCTTCCCAGCAGAGGTTGTGTTGATGGTTTTTCCCCAGCAAAGTTTGTCTCTCTCCAGCAGGATAGAAGTTGACATGGTTATAGGATCCCCAGCACAGTTCCTGGAGTTCCCCGGTGTTGTCTCTGAAGGAGACGTGTGTTTATGCATTCATCATTTAGACAAGCATAGCACATCGCATCATTAGTGCATAGCATTTCCATAATCATGGGGCATGGTGTAAAGCAAGAAAAAAAAAACTCATGCATCAACATTGCAGGCATATCCATTAACCCTAGGCCGTGGCGGCTAGCCAAGGTTGGGTCAGTTGGAAAGAGTTTAGCATCGCTTGGATCGGTTTCAGAATTGGGTTCATCAGCATGGTTGAAAGGTTGGTGTTTTTCCCAACAAATGATTCCTCAGTCGGTTGGGTGTCCCCATCAGTGTTACTCCCAATTGTTAGTGTCTTGCCAGCTTGGGTCTTTTTCCTTAAGCAAATATGGGTGTGTCTGATCTCTCCATGTAGAGTCTACCCCTTAAGCAGAAAGTGCCAATCTTTTCCTGCCATTTCCCCACTGAGATACATCCTCGTGGATGACGGTTGCTTCCGTTCCCTCCCTAATGGGATGGGTTTTCCCAATTGAGTTCTTTCCTCATTAGGATGAGTCTTGATTCAGTCTGCCTTTTTGGATCAATCCTAAATTGGCTTCTTGTTGACTATCTCTTGTGCTGCCCTGGGGCATAAATGAATAGTCGCTCACTAACCGGCACTCATTCATTTCATCCTCAGCAGAGCTTGTTGTTGGCCTCTACCACCAAACCGGTAGTTGTAAGTCCTATCTTTGTGGTTTTCTACCCACTAGCTGGTAGTTGTAAAATCCCACTTTCATCCCCTTGTTGGAGTTGACCGTTCGTGCTCATCCTATGGATGACTGGTTACTTTTCCGTGGTTTTGTGCCTACTAACCGGTAGATGTAATCCCCTCTTTGCAGTTATCAGTATCCGGTTTGCGGTGTTGATGGTCTTGTCCCCTTTGGATACTTGCTTTGATCAAGCAGTATTTTCCCCATTGGGTCCTCACTTTCTTTTTGGATACTTGCTCCAAGTTAGCAACTTTATCCTCTTTTGATTGGTCATCTTTTGCATACCTAGTCTGGTACCCAGATGCCTTTCTTTTCGGTCGATTGTTCATTTAGCAACCTACAACCCGGTTATGGATAATCTTCCATGCGAGTGTATTATCTACGTTTTGACGGCTATAGATAATATGTACTTATGACTTCCCGGTATTCAGACCGAAGGAGTTTCCGACGATCAGGTCGATGTACTCATGGCACAAGGCCAATTTTCCGGTATTCAGACCGAAGAAGTTTTCTCCTCTCCGTTGGTGACAATAAACGTCGAGTTTTTCCTAGTTATCCGATGATGTCTAGTTGTACCCCTCTCCATGCAGAGTTACCTCTCCGTTGGTTTCGATAAACGTCGAGTTTTTCCTAGTTATCCGATGATGTCTAGTTGTACCCCTCTCCATGCAGAGTTACCTCTCCGTTGGTTTCGATAAACGTCGAGTTTTTCCTAGTTATCCGATGATGTCTAGTTGTACCCCTCTCCATGCAGAGTTACCTCTCCGTTGGTTTCGATAAACGACGAGTTTTTCCCAGTCGTCCGTTGACGTCTGGTTGTGTTTCTCTCATTCCCATTCATCTGTAAATGTCTGGTCGATCTTTTTGGTGTCTGTAAACATCATCTTTCGATGTCTGTAAACGTCGAGTCATTCCCATTCATCTGTAAATGTCTGGTCGATCCTTTTGGTGTCTGTAAACATCATCTTCCGATGTCTGTAAACGTCGAGTTTTCTCCCATTCATCCGTTGATGTCTGGTCGAGTCTCCCCAGTCATTCATTAATGTCTGGTTACCTCTCCGTTGGTTTCGATAAACGTCGAGTTTTTCCTGGTCGTCCCCAGTTGGTTACCTCTCCGTTGGTCTTGGTAAACGTTGAGTTTTTCCATTTCGTCCGTCGACGTATGGTTGTATCCCTTCCATTCATTCATTAATGTTTGGTTACCTCTCCGTTGGTCTTGGTAAACGTCGAGTTTTTCCTAGTTGTCCGTTGGCATCTAGTTGTGATTTCTTCCCCCCATTCATCGTCGTTGCGATGTCTGGATGTGGCTGTACCCTTTGAAAACAAAACCAAAAAAAAAACAAATATATACCCAGCAATAAATCAAATCCCAGTGGACGTTTCCATCAGTGGATCCCTGTATTGTGCAAATTCTTCGGTTCTTGGTATTCAATCCCTGTTTACCCTGAAAGTCTGACAGCCGTTGCTCTCATCCATTCGGGTACCCAGCTGATTGAATAGGGGCAGCTGTAGCACCTCAAATTTGCACCTATCATCATGCATACATTTTCACATTAGGTCATGGCATGTCATGGTCCATTGCATAGCATTTGCATTGTCCCTCAGTTGCCTCAAGAGCAAGCAATCAAGAATTAGGTCAAACTAATCTCCTGATCAGTCAACCAAGCAAGCAAAGGAATTTCTCATTGAATCAAGGCCTTGGGGTTTGCCCAACAAGTTCACATGGTTGGGAGGTCTATTTGAAGTGTTCATGTCAAAGGTTGAAGGCTCAGAGGTCATCAGTTTATACACAGACAGTCAAAAACCCTAAAAAGTCAACTGTCAGTCAAAGCAGTAGATGGTGGTCATTCTTGTGGAATTTGGGCACCATGGTCAATAATCAAGAGTTCATACGACTTGGGACATCATTTGAAGTCGAATTCTCAAGGAATTAGGGTTTGGAATTCATCAGTCAATGCATAATCAGTCAGAAACCCTAAAAGTCAACTGTTGGTCAACTGTCCATTTAATCAGTGATTTGATGATTGGAATTGGTTTGTGAGAGCTCATTCATGTCCAAATAGTCATCATATATCATGCCAAACACCATCATGGAAGAATTTGAAGCAAGATCATAAATTTCCCAAAACGGAAACTGGGCCTGTAACTGAAACTTACCAAAAATGGAAAGTTTTGATCCTCAAACTTACATCATGATACAAGCCCCAAATGAATTTTTGCCCAACATGAAAGTTAAAGATCTTGTTCTCCCATTTCCAAAAAGTCATAGAACTCTCAATTCCCATGTGTCGTTGGCAAGTTATGATCGAATCGATTTCAGAAAATCTTGAACTTCAAAGGGCCATATCTCCCAAACCGTTTGGCCAATTTTGGTGGGGTTTTTTCCTACAAGTCACATTTGATCCCCTCTTTCCAAAAATATAAATTTCATGAGCCAAAACTTCACCAATCAAAATGGCATATTTTGACCTTTTTCATTTAAATGTAAGTTTGACCAAGAGTTGACTTTTTGACTCAAACATTTTTTCAGCATTTGGCCAATTGGGACAGCTCATAAATATCATTTTAAGTGTGTTTGCAAAGTCAAATTATGCAGCACATGTGAATCTATACTTGGTTACTTGAATTGTAAGAAAGGTACAAATGCACCATGCTTGTCCTTGCTTTCCACAACCATGCCTTGGTACTTTCAAACAGCAATTATGCAGCAAGTTTTCTGCCATAGTAAGCCTCATTTTGCAGCCAAAAACTAGTAGTACAAGGGGCCATTCCTTGTTTGTTTGAAATTGGGGAAAAGGTACCTTGCAGCCATTCCACAACATACCTCCTCATCATATTTTCAGCAGATTGAGGACAATAGCAGGCACAAAAGCCAACCTAACACAGCCTAAAAAACAAACAGAACTGATTTTTTGCACAGGCAAAAAAATCACACCTTGCTCTTGCAGTTACCAAAAATCTGTCCTTGCCTTGCTTCATAACATGACTTCCTTACCATGTGTTGTAAAAAGGAGATGAAACCTAGCAGACCAAAAAAAAAGGTCAACTGATGCAAAAACGGATTGGCTTGGCATTGGTCAAGATGGCAAGTGCTGTTTGAAAGTTACAATAGCAGCTTCTAACAGCAGAATTGGAAGAGAAAAACTGCCAAAGTTCATGACCACAAAAAGCAGCATACAACAGCATTTCATTTTTTTTTTTTGGATGGTGATTCTCAAACTTGCACACACCCTTAGCCATCCCTCAAGAAAAAGAACTTGCTAACAACCTTGCCCTCACCTTGCATTTTTCCTGTCATAAGACCAACAACAGCTCTTCATTTTTCTGATGGTGATTCTCAAACTTGTACACACCCTTGGCCTTGCCTCAAAACCAGCATAACAGAACCAACAGTCCTGCCAATCTCTCATTTTTTTGTCAAACCAAACCTTGCCAAAACCTGCTACAACAAAAAGAATACAACCTTTGGCCTGTCACAACAACCTAGCAGCAGTCCACCATCCTGTTTTCTGTCATGAAACAGCAATAGATCCATCACTGCCTTGCCAACCTACACAACCATCAAATTTCATTCACTCCAAAAACCTCATCCTTTACATTTGTCATTTGCTATCAAGCAAAACTCACAAAGAACCAAACTTGAGCCTTGCCTTGTGTGTTAAAACCTTGCCTTGCCAACAAGCTTGCTAGCAGCAAGCCAACCATTCACCTTGCCTTGGCCATTCCTCAAAATTTGTTAACTTCCCTAGCCTTGCCTAGCATTCCCTTTCCTGTCATAACAAACCACAAAACCCTTGGCATTTTTCTGTCACAACACTGCAGCAGGCAAAACAAAACCTTGGCAATTGTTAAAAATCAAAACCCTGCTACAGCAGCCACAAAAAACCACAAGACCAACAGACTTTCCTTTTCTCTAAAGAAAAACACTTCATTCTTGGCCAAGATTCATCTGTCCAAACTCTGCAGCAAACACCCTTGGCACTGCATCCTCAAGACCTTACAAGCACAACAAACTAACCTGGCCATGAAAAACCAGTCAAGAACCTCACCCTGCCATCCTGCATCTTAAAAGCCTTAAAAAACACTAAACCTAACTTGCCCTTGGCCACTTTGCATTGTCTGTCCAAGTTCCTAAATAATTCAAACCTGGCCATTACCACAAACAAACCTTCACTCACTTTCCGACATGATCTTTGCTTGCTATTGGCTTTGGATTTTCTCTGTCAAGAAAGCATCCAAGTGACAACCCTTGTTTTGCATCACAATTGCCTTGCCACAACCAGCATAACATGACCTAACCAACATAACCCTGCAGCATCAAAAGTCAATATCCTGCAGACAAACCCTTGCAACTTGCCCTCTCACACTCATTCCAACTCACTCTCAGTGTGCATCTCACTTCTTCTGTCCAAAACCAACAAAACCTAACCAACTTCCTCTAATCTCTAAAACCACCTAACTGCATTTTGGCCATGTTTCAAAAGCTTGCTAGCAGCACAGCATAAACCTTTCATCACTCATCCTAAAACGAAATCACTTGGCCACTTTACACTTTTCCTGTCATCAAAACCAGGACAGCAGCAGCAAGAGCATCACACAAAAATCATTTTTTGGCCTAGGCAAGTTGAGAGGGCATTCTCATTTTTGAAAACCACTGTGCTTGGCATTTCTATTGCAGCCACACAAAGCACATTGCTACAAAGGGATAAAACCTAGCCATTTGCCTTTCCACTATCATCTTCATCATATTACACCAACCAAGCCAGAAAATTTCATTGATACACATACACATCCTTGGCCTTTTCTTCCAAAAAACTGCTAACAAACCAATAGAACAAGCTCACCATTGCAAAAATTCACTTTCTACTCCAAAATCCAAATTTTCAAAAATCATATTTTCCCCAAGTCCCTTGCAAACCATCCATTCAAACACCTTCCATATAACAAGTAGAAGCTATTGTAGGCAGAAAATCACATCTGTAATCATCAAATTATCATATCCAAATCTCACGTTTTCACACTTGCAACTTGAATTGGCTAGAACAGTTGAGGAGGTTTTAAGGCAAACTCTCAATGGCATTACATTCCTGGAGCATCAAAGGAGCTAAAGGGATCATCTAGCATCATTAAAAGCACCTCCAACATCACATTCAACATTGCCCTGTTCAGGTTAGCAACTTGCTTTCGAAATGCTTGATAGAATGGTTTTCATGACTTAATGTGTGAATGAGAAATGCTATATTCAACCCCCTGAACATGATTGAATGCCTATTTTTATCCAATTTTGCTCGTGTGTGGTTTTGAGTTTTGCTGCTAGGGAGTTAGGGTTTCTGTGTTCACCATGATGTATCTTTGTGCACAGTGCACCATTTTGAAATTCATGACCATGGTTGTTTTAAGCACATGAAATAGATGAACATTGGTTTTTATTTCATTTGATTTCATTCACTATAGAGGAAGATATATGCTGCTAAAGATTGAAAAATATATTTGATTGTGGAGATGGAGATGATGCCAGGGCGCGCGCATTTCAGATTTTAAATTATTTGTTTTGTTTATCTTGACTTGGAAGCAAGCTTGTGTCACCAAGTGACTCACAGCCCAGTGGTGGGCGCGTTGAGTTGAATTGCCAAGGGGAGGGGTTCGAATCCCACCTCCCCCATTTGTGTTTTTCCTTTTAAGAAAGGTGCTTTTTTTATGTTTTATTTTAAACTTCCATTTTGACTTTCATTTTGATTTTTATTTTATTTAACATGGAATAAATATGTGAACATGAAAATGCCAAAAAACATGAATGTTTGACTTTGTTGACTTTTTAGACCATTTTGTGAATTTATCCCGATTTTATGAGTTCTATTGATTAAATGTCATCGTGTGCATTTCACGTGTTTATTTTGATCTTTCAGACCTGGGATTTTCGTGTGAAATCAATTTAGGGTAGGAACATGTCCCCTTAAACACTTAGGATTTTTTTTCACACAGTTCTCGATTTAATTCTGACAAAGTCCCGATTAAATGTTTTGACCTCCTAAACTTGTCCAAGTGAGATGGAATTTGACATACTTACCATGCTGTGGGTCGTGTTTTGGTCTTGATTTGTTTGGTGATCTTTGGAAAATGTTTAGTTTGCTTTGAGATAAGTCTTGCTGTTGACTTCTGTGAGCTTCTGATTGCCATGTTTTGACCTAATCTGGTCATGAAATGATGTTAGTGATTGATATGAATGTAAACCCAATTGGTTTTGTTTCCTAATGGTTTGAATATGATTTTGGATACTTGACCCTTGCTGTCTTGACTTTCTCATTCACTTTTGACCCTAGGCTTGCCCTAGTGGTCCTGCTACTCACCTTTGAGTTTGTGATTTCAGGTTGACCATCAAATGGCCATTGTGACCAATTCTTTTGGCTGAGCTTGCTCAAGTATCATTGTCTAACCTCTTTGTTTTGTAGGTGGCCTGGCTCACATGCCATAAGCCTCATGCCTTGCACATCCATGTGCCTCCAATTAACTGTTGGTGTCGGTTTCTGTTTGTTTTGTTTAAAGTTGTATACTAACATCTGCTTGACTGTTTCAGGTGCTTTAGTTGCTTAGTTCCTTGTGAACTTTTTGCTTTGCTTTGCTTGTGTAAGCAATTTGCATTGAGGTATGTCTCTTTTACTTCATGTAGTCTGGAAGACCTGGCCTGTTACTTGGCCAGGCAACTGTCTGAAGCCCTCCTTAAGAGGCAATGTTTGTGGATGTTTAACTTTGTCCTTGCATAGAGTCAAAGTCCTCCTAAGTGAAGAGGCAATTGGTGGAAGGTAGGGATATGCAATCTATCCCCCACTATTCAGTGCGTCATCTGCCTTGCTCACACCACTGTGTTGATGCATTGCAGATACAAACCCAAGATCTTGTACAATTGTACAGTTGAGTCAGTATCAAATGTGTAGAAGGGTTCCCACTTTCTGAACCCACACATTCTTGTCTTGAGCTCTCCCTGGCCAGGGATAAGAGCTGTGAGGTCTCATCCTCACTTCACCTTTCATCTGCTTCACCTTAGCCCCTCAATGGCAAGGTTAAGAGCAACACTCACCCCATTCCAGAGGTTTGTTTGTTGAGGTTGATATGACCCCTTGACTAAAACCTAACCCTTGTTTGAGCCACTTGTTTGTGTATAGCGTGTGCTATCTGTGCTTGTAGGATTGCTTGACTTGCTTCCTGTGCAAGTTAGGATAGTTTGACTTGCTTCCTGTGCAAGTTAGGATTGTTTGACTTGCTTCCTGTGCAAGTTAGGATAGTTTGACTTGCTTCCTGTGCAAGTTAAGTGTGTGTGGCTTGCTTCCTGTGTGAGCCATACTTAGGATAGGTTGGCCCTTGTGCCATTTAGCTAGAAACCATAACTTACGGTTGATTTTGCATGACAACATCTAGGTTCGAGTCGTAGTCTCCCTAGTTGTGTCTCCCTTTGTTATCTGGTTAGGCTAGTCCTTTATCCCTGCGTAGGTGAACTACATCGCCCTGATCTTCATACCAGATGAAGTATGTAGGCAGGAGATTGAGCTGATCTCTCCGGGCGCCCTTTTCTTTTGTGTGTGTTGTTTGACCTTTGCTAGGCTCGAGTCCCCGTACTCCTTAGCATTTGCTGTCTGTTTGTGTGCGTTTGACAGTTATAGGCTGAGTCCCCGACTCCCTATCTATCTGTTGTGTTGTTTAGGTTCGGATGCTGATGTAAGTCCAGCAATTGGCATTCAGGCTCCACGTTTGCCTCTTTGCGTGTGTTTAGGTTCGGATGCTGATGTAAGTCCAGCAATTGGCATTCAGGCTCCACGTTTGCCTCTTTGCGTGTGTTTAGGTTCGGATGCTGACATAAGTCCAGCGATTGGCAGTCGGGCTCTACGTTTGCCTTTGTCTTGTTTCGTTTGTGTGCGTGTCAGCCGAGCTACGAATGCTCTGATTCTTCTCTCGTCCGAGAAGATACGTATGCATAGGATGCGATATCCTAGCGAGCATGTGTCGTTGCCCCAGTCCGAACTACTTCGACTCTGATGTCTATGCCTGATAGACTAAGTAGGCCCAGGATGCGACATCCTGCCGAGTCAGTTTCAGTCAGTTTCTTGTGTCTCTTTCAGCCAGTGTGTTTGATGTTTTGAGCAGTGTTTAGCAACCAATTTTCCTTTCTAGTGTGCGTGGATCCCGTAGAGTACTACGGATGCGTAGGGGTGCTAATACCTTCCCTTCGCATAACCGACTCCCGAACCCATTCTCTTTGGTCGCGAGGCCATGTTCTTTCCTAGGTTTACTCTGAGCGTTTCCTTTCCCTCTTTTGGGATAAATAACGCACGGTGGCGGCTCTGTTGTTCTTTCTTTTCCCGCCGGTTTTTCGCGCGATGCGACAAATAATAACATGGCATGTTCCATACAATGCGTCTCATTTTCAATCATGGTAACAATTCGTCCACGACCTCACATAAGCGTCGTACGAATGAATACCGTATTCTCATACATATATCACATATGTTCCATAACCTAGATCATATTTCTAAGTTATTAATCATGTCATTCTCCTAGGTTTCCTCACTCATCTTTGTAGAGTTTTAATCATGTTACTTCACCTTTCACATAACAACAATATTTAATTTTCATCATGATAAAATTCATGGCATTTATAAATCACATAACATTTTATAACATGGAACAATAATAATAGCCCTTTACGTTATCTTTCTAACGCATCCGGCCGTGTCCAAAACGGAGGTATAATACTCAATTAATTCATTAATCTATCTTAATCAAGATTTAGATTAATATTTATTCATTGCATAAGCATTCAACAACAACCTCTCTAGCCTAGTGGTAAGGCATGTACAGTTTCAAAGGAGGTCCTGGGTTCGAACTCCACTGCAGACAAACTTTGCACAGACAGAAAATTTAATTCTGTTTCAGTGTTAACCGGTTAACCTATACCGTTAACCGGTTAACCACTCACGAATTTTCCCAGAAAGTGAATTTTGCTACGCGTTAACCGGTTACCTCATACCGTTAACCGGTTAACACTGTAAAAAAGGAAAAATTCCAATTTCAAATTAATTCTCTCAGTAACTTCTTTCCTTAAATAACTCCTCTTTTATTTTCCTTTCCATATACCATTTTTACCTACTATTTCCACATAACATGATTTTTCAACACATATCATGGATAGGGAGTATGCACACAACAAGTTTATCCCAATTTACACAAACCCTAACCCCACAAATATAGATTATTTTTCCCCCAATGCTAAAACTATCTAAGAACTCACCCAGTAGAAGAAGATGAAGTTGGTGATGATGAATATGAGATGATGAAGATGATTTTCCATCTTCTTCCTTCCTTCCTCTTTCTCTTTCTTCTTTTCCTCTTTCTTTCTCTTTTTCTTCTTCTCTCTTTCTTTCTCTTTTTCTTCTTCTCTCTTTCTTTTTCTTTCTGATAACTCTCATTCTCTCTTCTTCTATTCTTATCCTTTCTTCTTTTCTTTCCTTTACCACACATAATACATTACATATATAATATATATAATATATAATATTAAGTAGTAATCAAAATATCCCAATTGATATTTCATCTTCCAACACCAATTGACCAATTATTAATGTTACCAAAATGTCCTCTCTTGTACTTATTAATATTGGTCTGTCTCTCTTATTAATAATCAATCCCTTCAGAGTTCACTGGTTACTCTATTGGTCCCAATTGACAACATTTAGAGCACAAAGGAGCTCTAATTGTTACAACTAACAAAATATATAGTACACAGGTACTCAATTGATCCCAACTGACAACTAACTGAGCATTTAAGGGAATATGGGATATTACATTCTCCCCCCCTTAAATTGAAATTCGCCCCCGAATTTCCTTTACTCAACAAACGAACAATCTTTGTATCAACGTCTTAGACCAACATTTGACCTCTCTTCGATTCCAAACCTCTAACATACTCATTCTTCTAACTTGTCCTTGCTGACAATTTTCCTTCTTTCATGAACTCTCGAAACTTCTTGATTTCCATCACAATCTCATTCTGATATTGGATTAACGATTAAACTTGCTCTCACTTAATTCCTCTTATATACCGCTCAACCTCAGTGGGTCACTTTCTTCCCGGAAACCACGACTTCCCTTCCTTGCACTAAGTTACACAAAACATAATTACAACATCTCATCTGGACTCGGTTAATCAATACTCATTAATTCTTCATAAGAAAATTTATTGATTCCCTGACCACAAATAGTATTGACTGCCCTTTTCTTGTTATTCCTTCAACAAATGCAACAACTTTGTAATCCATTTATTGATAATCTCATCAACTTCACTTGATCTGATAATGCATGCTACAAGCCTCTACTCCTACTAATTCACTTTTCCCGTACTACTCCAATGAGATAGAACCATTAGCACGAGATCGTCTTACTTTTATCCTTACCTCCATTCTCACGAGTAACTATCTCCCTGATCCTCATAGACTTGATTGAACTCTTTCATCCATCACCTTCCATTGTGATACTCTGATTCCAATAGTGGAACACTTGGGATTCCTAGGCACTACTGGTTAGCTAACAATCTTCAAAGAAACACACTTACCTTTCAAGGTGTCTACTGTCCAAAATGGTACTAGAACCTCACCGACTTCCATTAGTAGAATAACTTCCTTGATGACTCACAAAAGTGTAGAATAAGACCAACACTCTTCAGAAGATAGGTATCCAGGGGTTACATTACTACAACCATAAAAACATAAAACATCCAAATTCATCATGTGTTCGATGTAGCTAAACCAAATTAGTTTGACAATATCCGGTTCTGGTTACTATATTCCATATCAAATCCTCTTATAGGGTTTTGATTCATTCAACATTTCTCCTGGCACATGATCTCGACCAAAACATAATAACACCATTAAGGAACTTTAAATCATCAACAAAACACCACTTCTAAGGAACTTAAGCAATCTCGAACATAACTATGAGTGTCCATACACCTCATAGAGTCACACAAAATATTCCACGCACATCTAGAGATAACATTTCACTTTGTATCCAAAATCATTCATCTCAATCATTTTGTCCCATCTTCCATAATCTTAGCTCATGCTCTTACTAACATACCATTCGAGTTACATGTTTAACTTTAGGAATAACTAATTCTCGTTCCTCCTGGGAAGTATAACTCATGAATCCTTCCAATAGGGTAAAGTATCATCGTACACATCCATCACCATTCTCAGGGAGTCTACATCTAAGGCTATGAATCCAAATGAATCAATCAATTTCATACCATGACCAACCGCTTCACACCCTATCAATTTATACCACATACCTAGATAATCTCTTCCAGATCACCACTTAGTAGGTCTCTTCCAAGTACGTTCCGTATAGTTATTCATAATCATAATAGTGGTACTTCCCAGACTTACTTAAACTGATCATGGTTTATCAGGTTGGGTCCCCCCCACACATCTGACTTCCATGAACTCTCTACAGACGACCAACTATGCACTACACCTTCGGAAATCCCAATTTCAAAACTACCAATCTGACTTGTGGTGACTTGTAACTCCATCCTCAATTTGTACATCCACAACGGTACACTTATGACATTTAAGATATCCTTAGCTCCAACACTGTGTGAATGTTTATACTCCGCGACTAACCAACCAACCAAATACTTCTCAAGAAGATAAATAACAACCAGACTTCCAATAAGCCAATATTACTCTTTCAATCCAAATAAAATGCACTTAAGATGAACCTTATCATTGCCACACAATTATGACGAGAATTTTCTTTTAAACCAATACCTACTACACACTGCATTATACCGGGGTTACTTGTCTCTATAACTTCCCACGAATAATCCTCATTGCCTCCCAATAAACTCTTGCAACATAAAATATTCCACATTCTACACTTAGTCCACATGCTCCAGCTTAGCTTATCTTTTGTTGGCTATCATCAACTAAACTTCTTAGAATACAAGACTCACTGCTCAACAAAACGTATGTTACTTTACATCCATCTCAAGACAAGAAATCCATTACACTTACTTATGACCATAGTGCTGCTATCACATACTTATCTTAACACCAAGGTTTAACTTCCTCTATTCCACTATGTAACACCCCAGACTGCTTTCAGGATTATCAACTAACCCCACAAATCAACACGGGCCTTTTTCAACATGCTTTGTCCTCACTCGCACGCTTTCCAGGAAACTTCCCAGAAGGTCACCCATCCCAATACTACTCAAAGTCAAGCACGCTTAACTATAGAGTTCTTATTGATTAGGATACCGAAAAGAAGATGCATCTTGTTGATATAGGTAGTACCAATTAATCCTTATAAGCCTTCTTCCAACCATGTAGTCTCATACCTGCACAGCCTTAGGATCCCTCTCATTCCGATGTGAATTCGGTTTTTCCCCTAGAAGCTGCTAGGAGTGTCTCATTGTCATGCATCATGCATCGACAACCACTCCATCGCCCTCGGATGTTACATGTAACCAATCTTCGGCCTCTCCGACCTCGGGTGTTACACACTACATACTCTAGAAATCCTCGATGTGAACAATCATCAACTACACGCCCATAACTTTGTCTTAATGAATATTAAGGGTCTCATTGTGCCTTTATCTAAAATGTGCCCCATTACAATAGTTGTATTGCAACATCCACACTACTTCCGCACTTGGTGTTCACTTGTCTCCCTATGGTAATTCTCTCAGTTCCAATTGCAAAAACCATTCTACTAGAAGTCCTTAAATCCAACTTAATTGCTCTTATCCTCAACCAGTTCTCATATAACCAAAGCCCACTGGAGCTTCCATTACTATATAATGTGCGTTATCTGTCTCCAACACAAACTCTTATAATTGATCTTTAGGTAACTCATCATTCCATAATGGTCTCCTACTAACACTGAACCGCTGACGAGCTATCTCAAATCCGATCTCCCTTCTAAAACTGAACATACTTGGTTTATCTTCTAACCTCCATTTCGTCCATACATGTTTCACTTGGAACAAACAACCATGTCCTCGAGTCTATCCTTAGACTTCGCCACTACCTTAGGCTCCCAACAAAACTGAACGTCCTTATCCCTCAAGTCTTCAACCACTTGCAAGGTACCATTCCAAATATATATATTCCATTAAGTACTCTTGTTCTTCCAAAATATTTTAGTGGCCTTAGAAACTGAAACACTAATACACTACCTCACTTCTAGACCTTATGACATATGCGTAACATAACCATCCTTCCTACTTTACCATACAGAATTATTCACAATACTATTCCATATTAGTGAGTATATCTTACTCCACTAACAAATTCACTCATTCCTCAAAATTCTGACAATTCATCCAATAGAGATCCTTAACTTCTTAACTCTGTTACCACCGCAGAATCGCTTGGATGATACACTACTCTTCAATTCCATAATACCCAAATCCCAACGCCTCTGAAACTTCAATTGGGCCATCTAGTTCTCCTTACTTTCTAACTCTTGGCTTGAGCCTACACTCAAAGCACAAGTTCCACCCACACTTCGGAGTCCTCGTGGTCGCTCAACCATGATCCTTCCTACCATGCACATAGCATTAGGTTGATCAGGCCCAATACTACATACAGTGATATTAAGAATCATGTTGGCTAAACACACATATGAGGCAGGAATAGATTTACTTATGATGTTTCAAGGCTAGGTCGAGAATCGACCTGCTCTGATACCAACTGTAACAACCCGTATAATATATATCTAGAATAATATCATACAAGTGTTAAATTTTGGTACTGTCACAACATAAGTGCCTAATGGCATCAATATATATACATGTCCAAACTAAAAACATCAATGGAACATGTTATACAATAATGCCTAAACAATAAAATCTAAGAACTATGTGCAACATCTTCATTGCACACCACTCCACAGCGGAAGATTATGCTAAACAGCAACCCTTGAAACATCCATAACAATTTCTCTTAGATCCAACCTGTAAAGAATACCTGAAAAATAACAACAATGATGGGATGAGATAATAATCTCAGTGAGTTCTCCTATCCTATGGGTCCACTCGGCTCTACAAGGTCTTCTAATCGATATTCAACTCATATCCAACTCAAGTCAACAAGGGAACGAAGACTTGAGCGATGGGGAAACTATCTCGCAATTGTATGGCAACATGCATCTGAGTTCTCATAACTCTACCACGATCATTATTCAGATTCACGCAACATCGATCCCCAACCGGACCTACGTCTAGGCCAAGGCTTGGTTCACGCATGTCCGTATGATTCGACTTTCGCGGTGGATATCCGGTTCCCCTATGGGACTTAAACCCACTTTTAAGAACCATCACCCGTACGGGACTCTAACCCACCTAGGGTATCTTTCACCGTATGGGACTCTAACCCACATAGGTGTCCACCTTTCCCCCATGTCCGCCATGGTTGGGGCTCAAACCCATTTGAGGCTCGAATCATTGGTCACACATCCCAATGCTTACTCATCTAAGCATACCACAAGAGATGTGTACCACCACAGAAAAACACACATTCTGAATACATGATCGGTTCCATAAAACATTGGTTCCACGAACCATAACAAATTCATAAATCACAGGTGACTTCATTCACCATAATACACAAATAATAACATGGCATGTTCCATACAATGCGTCTCATTTTCAATCATGGTAACAATTCGTCCACGACCTCACATAAGCGTCGTACGAATGAATACCGTATTCTCATACATATATCACATATGTTCCATAACCTAGATCATATTTCTAAGTTATTAATCATGTCATTCTCCTAGGTTTCCTCACTCATCTTTGTAGAGTTTTAATCATGTTACTTCACCTTTCACATAACAACAATATTTAATTTTCATCATGATAAAATTCATGGCATTTATAAATCACATAACATTTTATAACATGGAACAATAATAATAGCCCTTTACGTTATCTTTCTAACGCATCCGGCCGTGTCCAAAACGGAGGTATAATACTCAATTAATTCATTAATCTATCTTAATCAAGATTTAGATTAATATTTATTCATTGCATAAGCATTCAACAACAACCTCTCTAGCCTAGTGGTAAGGCATGTACAGTTTCAAAGGAGGTCCTGGGTTCGAACTCCACTGCAGACAAACTTTGCACAGACAGAAAATTTAATTCTGTTTCAGTGTTAACCAGTTAACCTATACCGTTAACCGGTTAACCACTCACGAATTTTCCCAGAAAGTGAATTTTGCTACGCGTTAACCGGTTACCTCATACCGTTAACCGGTTAACACTGTAAAAAAGGGAAAAATTCCAATTTCAAATTAATTCTCTCAGTAACTTCTTTCCTTAAATAACTCCTCTTTTATTTTCCTTTCCATATACCATTTTTACCTACTATTTCCACATAACATGATTTTTCAACACATATCATGGATAGGGAGTATGCACACAACAAGTTTATCCCAATTTACACAAACCCTAACCCCACAAATATAGATTATTTTTCCCCCAATGCTAAAACTATCTAAGAACTCACCCAGTAGAAGAAGATGAAGTTGGTGATGATGAAGATGAGATGATGAAGATGATTTTCCATCTTCTTCCTTCCTTCCTCTTTCTCTTTCTTCTTTTCTCTCTCTTTCTCTTTTTCTTCTTCTCTCTCTTTCTTTCTCTTTTCTTCTTCTCTCTTTCTTTTTCTTTCTGATAACTCTCATTCTCTCTTCTTCTATTCTTATCCTTTCTTCTTTTCTTTCCTTTACCACACATAATACATTACATATATAATATATATAATATATATATTAAGTAGTAATCAAAATATCCCAATTGATATTTCATCTTCCAACACCAATTGACCAATTATTAATGTTACCAAAATGTCCTCTCTTGTACTTATTAATATTGGTCTGTCTCTCTTATTAATAATCAATCCCTTCAGAGTTCACTGGTTACTCTATTGGTCCCAATTGACAACATTTAGAGCACAAAGGAGCTCTAATTGTTACAACTAACAAAATATATAGTACACAGGTACTCAATTGATCCCAACTGACAACTAACTGAGCATTTAAGGGAATATGGGATATTACATTCTCCCCCCTTAAATTGAAATTCGCCCCCGAATTTCCTTTACTCAACAAACGAACAATCTTTGTATCAACGTCTTAGACCAACATTTGACCTCTCTTCGATTCCAAACCTCTAACATACTCATTCTTCTAACTTGTCCTTGCTGACAATTTTCCTTCTTTCATGAACTCTCGAAACTTCTTGATTTCCATCACAATCTCATTCTGATATTGGATTAACGATTAAACTTGCTCTCACTTAATTCCTCTTATATACCGCTCAACCTCAGTGGGTCACTTTCTTCCCGGAAACCACGACTTCCCTTCCTTGCACTAAGTTACACAAAACATAATTACAACATCTCATCTGGACTCGGTTAATCAATACTCATTAATTCTTCATAAGAAAATTTATTGATTCCCTGACCACAAATAGTATTGACTGCCCTTTTCTTGTTATTCCTTCAACAAATGCAACAACTTTGTAATCCATTTATTGATAATCTCATCAACTTCACTTGATCTGATAATGCATGCTACAAGCCTCTACTCCTACTAATTCACTTTTCCCGTACTACTCCAATGAGATAGAACCATTAGCACGAGATCGTCTTACTTTTATCCTTACCTCCATTCTCACGAGTAACTATCTCCCTGATCCTCATAGACTTGATTGAACTCTTTCATCCATCACCTTCCATTGTGATACTCTGATTCCAATAGTGGAACACTTGGGATTCCTAGGCACTACTGGTTAGCTAACAATCTTCAAAGAAACACACTTACCTTTCAAGGTGTCTACTGTCCAAAATGGTACTAGAACCTCACCGACTTCCATTAGTAGAATAACTTCCTTGATGACTCACAAAAGTGTAGAATAAGACCAACACTCTTCAGAAGATAGGTATCCAGGGGTTACATTACTACAACCATAAAAACATAAAACATCCAAATTCATCATGTGTTCGATGTAGCTAAACCAAATTAGTTTGACAATATCCGGTTCTGGTTACTATATTCCATATCAAATCCTCTTATAGGGTTTTGATTCATTCAACATTTCTCCTGGCACATGATCTCGACCAAAACATAATAACACCATTAAGGAACTTTAAATCATCAACAAAACACCACTTCTAAGGAACTTAAGCAATCTCGAACATAACTATGAGTGTCCATACACCTCATAGAGTCACACAAAATATTCCACGCACATCTAGAGATAACATTTCACTTTGTATCCAAAATCATTCATCTCAATCATTTTGTCCCATCTTCCATAATCTTAGCTCATGCTCTTACTAACATACCATTCGAGTTACATGTTTAACTTTAGGAATAACTAATTCTCGTTCCTCCTGGGAAGTATAACTCATGAATCCTTCCAATAGGGTAAAGTATCATCGTACACATCCATCACCATTCTCAGGGAGTCTACATCTAAGGCTATGAATCCAAATGAATCAATCAATTTCATACCATGATCAACCGCTTCACACCCTATCAATTTATACCACATACCTAGATAATCTCTTCCAGATCACCACTTAGTAGGTCTCTTCCAAGTACGTTCCGTATAGTTATTCATAATCATAATAGTGGTACTTCCCAGACTTACTTAAACTGATCATGGTTTATCAGGTTGGGTCCCCCCCACACATCTGACTTCCATGAACTCTCTACAGACGACCAACTATGCACTACACCTTCGAAAATCCCAATTTCAAAACTACCAATCTGACTTGTGGTGACTTGTAACTCCATCCTCAATTTGTACATCCACAACGGTACACTTATGACATTTAAGATATCCTTAGCTCCAACACTGTGTGAATGTTTATACTCCGCGACTAACCAACCAACCAAATACTTCTCAAGAAGATAAATAACAACCAGACTTCCAATAAGCCAATATTACTCTTTCAATCCAAATAAAATGCACTTAAGATGAACCTTATCATTGCCACACAATTATGACGAGAATTTTCTTTTAAACCAATACCTACTACACACTGCATTATACCGGGGTTACTTGTCTCTATAACTTCCCACGAATAATCCTCATTGCCTCCCAATAAACTCTTGCAACATAAAATATTCCACATTCTACACTTAGTCCACATGCTCCAGCTTAGCTTATCTTTTGTTGGCTATCATCAACTAAACTTCTTAGAATACAAGACTCACTGCTCAACAAAACGTATGTTACTTTACATCCATCTCAAGACAAGAAATCCATTACACTTACTTATGACCATAGTGCTGCTATCACATACTTATCTTAACACCAAGGTTTAACTTCCTCTATTCCACTATGTAACACCCCAGACTGCTTTCAGGATTATCAACTAACCCCACAAATCAACACGGGCCTTTTTCAACATGCTTTGTCCTCACTCGCACGCTTTCCAGGAAACTTCCCAGAAGGTCACCCATCCCAATACTACTCAAAGTCAAGCACGCTTAACTATAGAGTTCTTATTGATTAGGATACCGAAAAGAAGATGCATCTTGTTGATATAGGTAGTACCAATTAATCCTTATAAGCCTTCTTCCAACCATGTAGTCTCATACCTGCACAGCCTTAGGATCCCTCTCATTCCGATGTGAATTCGGTTTTTCCCCTAGAAGCTGCTAGGAGTGTCTCATTGTCATGCATCATGCATCGACAACCACTCCATCGCCCTCGGATGTTACATGTAACCACTCTTCGGCCTCTCCGACCTCGGGTGTTACACACTACATACTCTAGAAATCCTCGATGTGAACAATCATCAACTACACGCCCATAACTTTGTCTTAATGAATATTAAGGGTCTCATTGTGCCTTTATCTAAAATGTGCCCCATTACAATAGTTGTATTGCAACATCCACACTACTTCCGCACTTGGTGTTCACTTGTCTCCCTATGGTAATTCTCTCAGTTCCAATTGCAAAAACCATTCTACTAGAAGTCCTTAAATCCAACTTAATTGCTCTTATCCTCAACCAGTTCTCATATAACCAAAGCCCACTGGAGCTTCCATTACTATATAATGTGCGTTATCTGTCTCCAACACAAACTCTTATAATTGATCTTTAGGTAACTCATCATTCCATAATGGTCTCCTACTAACACTGAACCGCTGACGAGCTATCTCAAATCCGATCTCCCTTCTAAAACTGAACATACTTGGTTTATCTTCTAACCTCCATTTCGTCCATACATGTTTCACTTGGAACAAACAACCATGTCCTCGAGTCTATCCTTAGACTTCGCCACTACCTTAGGCTCCCAACAAAACTGAACGTCCTTATCCCTCAAGTCTTCAACCACTTGCAAGGTACCATTCCAAATATATATATTCCATTAAGTACTCTTGTTCTTCCAAAATATTTTAGTGGCCTTAGAAACTGAAACACTAATACACTACCTCACTTCTAGACCTTATGACATATGCGTAACATAACCATCCTTCCTACTTTACCATACAGAATTATTCACAATACTATTCCATATTAGTGAGTATATCTTACTCCACTAACAAATTCACTCATTCCTCAAAATTCTGACAATTCATCCAATAGAGATCCTTAACTTCTTAACTCTGTTACCACCGCAGAATCGCTTGGATGATACACTACTCTTCAATTCCATAATACCCAAATCCCAACGCCTCTGAAACTTCAATTGGGCCATCTAGTTCTCCTTACTTTCTAACTCTTGGCTTGAGCCTACACTCAAAGCACAAGTTCCACCCACACTTCGGAGTCCTCGTGGTCGCTCAACCATGATCCTTCCTACCATGCACATAGCATTAGGTTGATCAGGCCCAATACTACATACAGTGATATTAAGAATCATGTTGGCTAAACACACATATGAGGCAGGAATAGATTTACTTATGATGTTTCAAGGCTAGGTCGAGAATCGACCTGCTCTGATACCAACTGTAACAACCCGTATAATATATATCTAGAATAATATCATACAAGTGTTAAATTTTGGTACTGTCACAACATAAGTGCCTAATGGCATCAATATATATACATGTCCAAACTAAAAACATCAATGGAACATGTTATACAATAATGCCTAAACAATAAAATCTAAGAACTATGTGCAACATCTTCATTGCACACCACTCCACAGCGGAAGATTATGCTAAACAACAACCCTTGAAACATCCATAACAATTTCTCTTAGATCCAACCTGTAAAGAATACCTGAAAAATAACAACAATGATGGGATGAGATAATAATCTCAGTGAGTTCTCCTATCCTATGGGTCCACTCGGCTCTACAAGGTCTTCTAATCGATATTCAACTCATATCCAACTCAAGTCAACAAGGGAACGAAGACTTGAGCGATGGGGAAACTATCTCGCAATTGTATGGCAACATGCATCTGAGTTCTCATAACTCTACCACGATCATTATTCAGATTCACGCAACATCGATCCCCAACCGGACCTACGTCTAGGCCAAGGCTTGGTTCACGCATGTCCGTATGATTCGACTTTCGCGGTGGATATCCGGTTCCCCTATGGGACTTAAACCCACTTTTAAGAACCATCACCCGTACGGGACTCTAACCCACCTAGGGTATCTTTCACCGTATGGGACTCTAACCCACATAGGTGTCCACCTTTCCCCCATGTCCGCCATGGTTGGGGCTCAAACCCATTTGAGGCTCGAATCATTGGTCACACATCCCAATGCTTACTCATCTAAGCATACCACAAGAGATGTGTACCACCACAGAAAAACACACATTCTGAATACATGATCGGTTCCATAAAACATTGGTTCCACGAACCATAACAAATTCATAAATCACAGGTGACTTCATTCACCATAATACACAAATAATAACATGGCATGTTCCATACAATGCGTCTCATTTTCAATCATGGTAACAATTCGTCCACGACCTCACATAAGCGTCGTACGAATGAATACCGTATTCTCATACATATATCACATATGTTCCATAACCTAGATCATATTTCTAAGTTATTAATCATGTCATTCTCCTAGGTTTCCTCACTCATCTTTGTAGAGTTTTAATCATGTTACTTCACCTTTCACATAACAACAATATTTAATTTTCATCATGATAAAATTCATGGCATTTATAAATCACATAACATTTTATAACATGGAACAATAATAATAGCCCTTTACGTTATCTTTCTAACGCATCCGGCCGTGTCCAAAACGGAGGTATAATACTCAATTAATTCATTAATCTATCTTAATCAAGATTTAGATTAATATTTATTCATTGCATAAGCATTCAACAACAACCTCTCTAGCCTAGTGGTAAGGCATGTACAGTTTCAAAGGAGGTCCTGGGTTCGAACTCCACTGCAGACAAACTTTGCACAGACAGAAAATTTAATTCTGTTTCAGTGTTAACCAGTTAACCTATACCGTTAACCGGTTAACCACTCACGAATTTTCCCAGAAAGTGAATTTTGCTACGCGTTAACCGGTTACCTCATACCGTTAACCGGTTAACACTGTAAAAAAGGGAAAAATTCCAATTTCAAATTAATTCTCTCAGTAACTTCTTTCCTTAAATAACTCCTCTTTTATTTTCCTTTCCATATACCATTTTTACCTACTATTTCCACATAACATGATTTTTCAACACATATCATGGATAGGGAGTATGCACACAACAAGTTTATCCCAATTTACACAAACCCTAACCCCACAAATATAGATTATTTTTCCCCCAATGCTAAAACTATCTAAGAACTCACCCAGTAGAAGAAGATGAAGTTGGTGATGATGAAGATGAGATGATGAAGATGATTTTCCATCTTCTTCCTTCCTTCCTCTTCTCTTTCTTTCTTCTTTTCCTCTTTCTTTCTCTTTTTCTTCTTCTCTCTTTCTTTCTCTTTTTCTTCTTCTCTCTTTCTTTTTCTTTCTGATAACTCTCATTCTCTCTTCTTCTATTCTTATCCTTTCTTCTTTTCTTTCCTTTACCACACATAATACATTACATATATATATATATAATATATAATATTAAGTAGTAATCAAAATATCCCAATTGATATTTCATCTTCCAACACCAATTGACCAATTATTAATGTTACCAAAATGTCCTCTCTTGTACTTATTAATATTGGTCTGTCTCTCTTATTAATAATCAATCCCTTCAGAGTTCACTGGTTACTCTATTGGTCCCAATTGACAACATTTAGAGCACAAAGGAGCTCTAATTGTTACAACTAACAAAATATATAGTACACAGGTACTCAATTGATCCCAACTGACAACTAACTGAGCATTTAAGGGAATATGGGATATTACATTCTCCCCCCCTTAAATTGAAATTCGCCCCCGAATTTCCTTTACTCAACAAACGAACAATCTTTGTATCAACGTCTTAGACCAACATTTGACCTCTCTTCGATTCCAAACCTCTAACATACTCATTCTTCTAACTTGTCCTTGCTGACAATTTTCCTTCTTTCATGAACTCTCGAAACTTCTTGATTTCCATCACAATCTCATTCTGATATTGGATTAACGATTAAACTTGCTCTCACTTAATTCCTCTTATATACCGCTCAACCTCAGTGGGTCACTTTCTTCCCGGAAACCACGACTTCCCTTCCTTGCACTAAGTTACACAAAACATAATTACAACATCTCATCTGGACTCGGTTAATCAATACTCATTAATTCTTCATAAGAAAATTTATTGATTCCCTGACCACAAATAGTATTGACTGCCCTTTTCTTGTTATTCCTTCAACAAATGCAACAACTTTGTAATCCATTTATTGATAATCTCATCAACTTCACTTGATCTGATAATGCATGCTACAAGCCTCTACTCCTACTAATTCACTTTTCCCGTACTACTCCAATGAGATAGAACCATTAGCACGAGATCGTCTTACTTTTATCCTTACCTCCATTCTCACGAGTAACTATCTCCCTGATCCTCATAGACTTGATTGAACTCTTTCATCCATCACCTTCCATTGTGATACTCTGATTCCAATAGTGGAACACTTGGGATTCCTAGGCACTACTGGTTAGCTAACAATCTTCAAAGAAACACACTTACCTTTCAAGGTGTCTACTGTCCAAAATGGTACTAGAACCTCACCGACTTCCATTAGTAGAATAACTTCCTTGATGACTCACAAAAGTGTAGAATAAGACCAACACTCTTCAGGAGATAGGTATCCAGGGGTTACATTACTACAACCATAAAAACATAAAACATCCAAATTCATCATGTGTTCGATGTAGCTAAACCAAATTAGTTTGACAATATCCGGTTCTGGTTACTATATTCCATATCAAATCCTCTTATAGGGTTTTGATTCATTCAACATTTCTCCTGGCACATGATCTCGACCAAAACATAATAACACCATTAAGGAACTTTAAATCATCAACAAAACACCACTTCTAAGGAACTTAAGCAATCTCGAACATAACTATGAGTGTCCATACACCTCATAGAGTCACACAAAATATTCCACGCACATCTAGAGATAACATTTCACTTTGTATCCAAAATCATTCATCTCAATCATTTTGTCCCATCTTCCATAATCTTAGCTCATGCTCTTACTAACATACCATTCGAGTTACATGTTTAACTTTAGGAATAACTAATTCTCGTTCCTCCTGGGAAGTATAACTCATGAATCCTTCCAATAGGGTAAAGTATCATCGTACACATCCATCACCATTCTCAGGGAGTCTACATCTAAGGCTATGAATCCAAATGAATCAATCAATTTCATACCATGATCAACCGCTTCACACCCTATCAATTTATACCACATACCTAGATAATCTCTTCCAGATCACCACTTAGTAGGTCTCTTCCAAGTACGTTCCGTATAGTTATTCATAATCATAATAGTGGTACTTCCCAGACTTACTTAAACTGATCATGGTTTATCAGGTTGGGTCCCCCCCACACATCTGACTTCCATGAACTCTCTACAGACGACCAACTATGCACTACACCTTCGAAAATCCCAATTTCAAAACTACCAATCTGACTTGTGGTGACTTGTAACTCCATCCTCAATTTGTACATCCACAACGGTACACTTATGACATTTAAGATATCCTTAGCTCCAACACTGTGTGAATGTTTATACTCCGCGACTAACCAACCAACCAAATACTTCTCAAGAAGATAAATAACAACCAGACTTCCAATAAGCCAATATTACTCTTTCAATCCAAATAAAATGCACTTAAGATGAACCTTATCATTGCCACACAATTATGACGAGAATTTTCTTTTAAACCAATACCTACTACACACTGCATTATACCGGGGTTACTTGTCTCTATAACTTCCCACGAATAATCCTCATTGCCTCCCAATAAACTCTTGCAACATAAAATATTCCACATTCTACACTTAGTCCACATGCTCCAGCTTAGCTTATCTTTTGTTGGCTATCATCAACTAAACTTCTTAGAATACAAGACTCACTGCTCAACAAAACGTATGTTACTTTACATCCATCTCAAGACAAGAAATCCATTACACTTACTTATGACCATAGTGCTGCTATCACATACTTATCTTAACACCAAGGTTTAACTTCCTCTATTCCACTATGTAACACCCCAGACTGCTTTCAGGATTATCAACTAACCCCACAAATCAACACGGGCCTTTTTCAACATGCTTTGTCCTCACTCGCACGCTTTCCAGGAAACTTCCCAGAAGGTCACCCATCCCAATACTACTCAAAGTCAAGCACGCTTAACTATAGAGTTCTTATTGATTAGGATACCGAAAAGAAGATGCATCTTGTTGATATAGGTAGTACCAATTAATCCTTATAAGCCTTCTTCCAACCATGTAGTCTCATACCTGCACAGCCTTAGGATCCCTCTCATTCCGATGTGAATTCGGTTTTTCCCCTAGAAGCTGCTAGGAGTGTCTCATTGTCATGCATCATGCATCGACAACCACTCCATCGCCCTCGGATGTTACATGTAACCACTCTTCGGCCTCTCCGACCTCGGGTGTTACACACTACATACTCTAGAAATCCTCGATGTGAACAATCATCAACTACACGCCCATAACTTTGTCTTAATGAATATTAAGGGTCTCATTGTGCCTTTATCTAAAATGTGCCCCATTACAATAGTTGTATTGCAACATCCACACTACTTCCGCACTTGGTGTTCACTTGTCTCCCTATGGTAATTCTCTCAGTTCCAATTGCAAAAACCATTCTACTAGAAGTCCTTAAATCCAACTTAATTGCTCTTATCCTCAACCAGTTCTCATATAACCAAAGCCCACTGGAGCTTCCATTACTATATAATGTGCGTTATCTGTCTCCAACACAAACTCTTATAATTGATCTTTAGGTAACTCATCATTCCATAATGGTCTCCTACTAACACTGAACCGCTGACGAGCTATCTCAAATCCGATCTCCCTTCTAAAACTGAACATACTTGGTTTATCTTCTAACCTCCATTTCGTCCATACATGTTTCACTTGGAACAAACAACCATGTCCTCGAGTCTATCCTTAGACTTCGCCACTACCTTAGGCTCCCAACAAAACTGAACGTCCTTATCCCTCAAGTCTTCAACCACTTGCAAGGTACCATTCCAAATATATATATTCCATTAAGTACTCTTGTTCTTCCAAAATATTTTAGTGGCCTTAGAAACTGAAACACTAATACACTACCTCACTTCTAGACCTTATGACATATGCGTAACATAACCATCCTTCCTACTTTACCATACAGAATTATTCACAATACTATTCCATATTAGTGAGTATATCTTACTCCACTAACAAATTCACTCATTCCTCAAAATTCTGACAATTCATCCAATAGAGATCCTTAACTTCTTAACTCTGTTACCACCGCAGAATCGCTTGGATGATACACTACTCTTCAATTCCATAATACCCAAATCCCAACGCCTCTGAAACTTCAATTGGGCCATCTAGTTCTCCTTACTTTCTAACTCTTGGCTTGAGCCTACACTCAAAGCACAAGTTCCACCCACACTTCGGAGTCCTCGTGGTCGCTCAACCATGATCCTTCCTACCATGCACATAGCATTAGGTTGATCAGGCCCAATACTACATACAGTGATATTAAGAATCATGTTGGCTAAACACACATATGAGGCAGGAATAGATTTACTTATGATGTTTCAAGGCTAGGTCGAGAATCGACCTGCTCTGATACCAACTGTAACAACCCGTATAATATATATCTAGAATAATATCATACAAGTGTTAAATTTTGGTACTGTCACAACATAAGTGCCTAATGGCATCAATATATATACATGTCCAAACTAAAAACATCAATGGAACATGTTATACAATAATGCCTAAACAATAAAATCTAAGAACTATGTGCAACATCTTCATTGCACACCACTCCACAGCGGAAGATTATGCTAAACAACAACCCTTGAAACATCCATAACAATTTCTCTTAGATCCAACCTGTAAAGAATACCTGAAAAATAACAACAATGATGGGATGAGATAATAATCTCAGTGAGTTCTCCTATCCTATGGGTCCACTCGGCTCTACAAGGTCTTCTAATCGATATTCAACTCATATCCAACTCAAGTCAACAAGGGAACGAAGACTTGAGCGATGGGGAAACTATCTCGCAATTGTATGGCAACATGCATCTGATAATCGCTTCACACCCTATCAATTTATACCACATACCTAGATAATCTCTTCCAGATCACCACTTAGTAGGTCTCTTCCAAGTACGTTCCGTATAGTTCACACCCTATCTAAGCGATTTTTTTAATTCAATCAGAAACTAACGATATGGCAGTAAGGTTTTTTATATATTATTATTTCTTAATTATAGTTTATATAGTTTAAAACAAATTTTAAATATTTAACTTTTCATTCACTATTATGTTTTTTCTTCAGATTGTTGCTTTGCATTCGCTGTCTGTGGTGTGCTTGAGGTTTTACATTATGTTGAGAAAGGCAGAGAGGTGATAGAGTTTTCAGCCCAGGTCATCTTTGATAATTTCCTTTTAGATGGAAAATTAAATGAGGATGGACGTGTAATTTTGGATACAATTAATTGGGTAAACAAAAATGGTTGTGTTCAAGAACAATCATATACATACGTGGGAAGTTTAAACATGACTAAAACCGAACGGAAGGTACATTAATTCTACTTACTATTTAGTTTTAATATTGTTTATTTAGAATATTCGAATTTATTTTTTACACTCATATATTTAGGAATGTTTAAGATTTGATACTTCACGAGAAATGGATCTTAAAGACGACTTAAAGTTCAAAAAAGAAAAGTACAAAACCGTTGGAAAGTTATTAGAATATGAGATAAGGATAGCACATGTGGCGGCCCAAATATTTTGGAACGGAGAATTGGGAAAGTTGAAAGGAGTGAGTGAAACTTAAATTATTTGCTTAAATCTTTATTATATATGTGATTTAATTTTTTTTATTATATATATGTGTGTATGATTCAATGGTTAACAAATCCATGATCGTCGATTTAGTGAGTCTGGTTGCACAAAAACGGGAATAGGTTTTTCTCCTCTTTTCTCTCTTTTGAACCATTGTTTTCTCTCCATCTCTATCGACTCTAAATTGATCATCTCCGCTTAAATAAGTGAGACAAATGGGCTAATCATATTTAGACATTTCTTCATATAGGAAGGAGCCCAAACCCAACATTATCACATTTATATTTAGATACAATTTTTATAATATATATTTTATTTAATTAAAATTGTGTCAAATATCAAATTCTTACAAAAATATTTCAATAATTTAATTATCATAATATTTATTTTAATTTTACACAAATATAATCCGTTCTTGTTTTACCTATTGTGATTGGAGAAGAAGCGATTTTTTTAATTCAATCAGAAACTAACGATATGGCAGTAAGTTTTTATATATATTATTATTTCTTAATTATAGTTTATATAGTTTAAAACAAATTTTAAATATTTAACTTTTCATTCACTATTATGTTTTTTCTTCATATTGTTGCTTTGCATTCGCTGTCTGTGGTGTGCTTGAGGTTTTACATTATGTTGAGAAAGGCAGAGAGGTGATAGAGTTTTCAGCCCAGGTCATCTTTGATAATTTCCTTTTAGATGGAAAATTAAATGAGGATGGACGTGTAATTTTGGATACAATTAATTGGGTAAACAAAAATGGTTGTGTTCAAGAACAATCATATACATACGTGGGAAGTTTAAACATGACTAAAACCGAACGGAAGGTACATTAATTCTACTTACTATTGTTTTTAATATTGTTTATTTAGAATATTCGAAGTTATTTTTTACACTCATATATTTAGGAATGTTTAAGATTTGAGACTTCACGAGAAATGGATCTTAAAGACGACTTAAAGTTCAAAAAAGAAAAGTACAAAACCGTTGGAAAGTTATTAGAATATGAGATAAGGATAGCACATGTGGCGGCCCAAATATTTTGGAACGGAGAATTGGAAAAGTTGAAAGGAGTGAGTGAAACTTAAATTATTTGCTTAAATCTTTATTATATATGTGATTTTATTTTTTTTATTATATATATGTGTGTATGATTCAATGGTTAACAAATCCATGATCGTCGATTTAGTGAGTCTGGTTGCACAAAAACAGGAATAGGTTTTTCTCCTCTTTTCTCTCTTTTGAACCATTGTTTTCTCTCCATCTCTATCGACTCTAAATTGATCATCTCCGCTTAAATAAGTGAGACAAATGGGCTAATCATATTTAGACATTTCTTCATATAGGAAGGAGCCCAAACCCAACATTATCACATTTATATTTAGATACAATTTTTATAATATATATTTTATTCAATTATAATTGTGTCAAATATCAAATTCTTACAAAAATATTTCAATAATTTAATTATCATAATATTTATTTTAATTTTACACAAATATAATCCGTTCTTGTTTTACCTATTGTGATTGGAGAAGAAGCGATTTTTTTAATTCAATCAGAAACTAACGATATGGCAGTAAGATTTTTTATATATTATTATTTCTTAATTATAGTTTATATAGTTTAAAACAAATTTTAAATATTTAACTTTTCATTCACTATTATGTTTTTTCTTCAGATTGTTGCTTTGCATTCGCTGTCTGTGGTGTGCTTGAGGTTTTACATTATGTTGAGAAAGGCAGAGAGGTGATAGAGTTTTCAGCCCAGGTCATCTTTGATAATTTCCTTTTAGATGGAAAATTAAATGAGGATGGACGTGTAATTTTGGATACAATTAATTGGGTAAACAAAAATGGTTGTGTTCAAGAACAATCATATACATACGTGGGAAGTTTAAACATGACTAAAACCGAACGGAAGGTACATTAATTCTACTTACTATTGTTTTTAATATTGTTTATTTAGAATATTCGAATTTATTTTTTACACTCAT
>NW_026112672.1:0-75025 GCF_024323335.1 Lathyrus oleraceus | reverse complement strand
TTCTGACGACTCTGAGCAATATCATCTTCTCCTGAATCATCTTATCTTTTCCGTAGTTTGTTGAACAATCTCGGTCCAACTACAGCACTCTCATGGACTCATACCAACATAAAGGTGTCCGACATCTCCTACCATAACAAAGCTTCAAACGGTGCCATACCAATGCTCGAATGAAAACTATTGTTGTAGGTAAACTCAATCAAAGGTAAATAACAATCCCAAGCACCTCCTTTTTCAAAACACAGCCCTCAAAAGATCCTCTAGTGACTGAATCGTCTCTCAGTCTGACCATCAGTCTGCGGATGATATGCAGAACTCAATCTCAACTTAGTTCCCAAAGCCCTCTGCAAAACCTTCCCAGAACTTCGATGTAAATCTAGGATCTCTGTCCGAAACAATACTCGACGGAATACCGTGCAAACTTACAATCTTCTCAATATACAACTCAGCTAATCTCTAACGGATAATCCATTCTGATCGGAATGAAATGAGCCGACTTCGTCAATCTATCCACAATCACCCAAATAGCTTCCCAAATCTTAATTGTTTCGGTAAACCAGAAAACAAAATCCATACTGATACTATCCCACTTCCACTGGGAAAGCCAACGGTGCATTAGCCCAGACGGCTTCTGATGCTCAATCTCGACTTTTGACAAGTCAAACAAGAATAAACAAAACTCGCAATTCTCTTTTCATTCCCGGCCACCAAAATAACTTTTCAAAATCATGGTACATCTTCGTAGCTCCAGGATGAATACTCAGCCACTACGATGTCCTTCTCCAGAATACTCTTCTTAAGTTCGGGTAACATCCGAATACACACCCGATACCAAATTTCAAAACACCATTCTCATCAACTCTGAATTTACCACCTTGACCTTGATTCACTAAAGTCAACTTATCGACCAAAAGCACTCGGATTTCTGACCTTCTCTAATCTCATCCAAAATATTACTCGTCAATTTCAATATTCCCAATTTAACACTATTGTGAGTACTCTCACACCACCAAACTCAAGTCTCTAAACTGCTCAATTAATCAATTCCTTAACCATTAACATAGACATATGCAATGATTTCCGACTCAATGCATCAGCTACTACATTTGCTTTACCGGATGGTAATTCAAAACCCAAAGTCATAATCCTTCAGAAATTCTAACCATCTCCTCTGTCTCATATTCAGCTCTTTCTGATCAAACAAATACTTTAAAACTTTGGTCACTGAAAACCTCAAATCTTGACCCGTACAAGTAAAGCCTCCATAACTTCAGGACAAAAACCACGGCTGCCAACTCTAAATCGTGTCGGATAGTTCCTCTCATGAACCCTCAGTGTCTCGAAGCATAAGCTATAACCTGCTTATTCTGCATCAACACACCACCCAAAACCCAACAATGAAGCATCACAGTAAACCTCAAATGGTTTCGACGGACTCGGTAATATCAGAATAGGAGCAATAGTTAACCTCTCTTTAACTCTTGGAAAACCTTCTTCACATTTTGAGTCCCAAACAAACGCTTGCCCCTTTCTGGTCCAACATCGTCAACGGTAACGCCAACTTAGAAAATCCTCAATGAACTTCCTATAATAACCAGCAAATCCAAGGAACTTCGAATCTCAGCAACAGACTCTTCGAGCTTCCCACTTAGACACTGCTTCTATAGAAGGATCAACAGCAACACCACCTTTGAAATTACATGACCAAGAAAACTAAACTCTTCTAACCAAAATTCACACTTAGACATTTTAGCAATAACTTCTTTTCTCGGAGAACTTCTAAAACCACTTTCAATGCTCAGCATGCTCTTCTTCAAATTCGAATACACCAAAATACGTCAATAAACACCACAAAAAACTTATCTAGGTAAGGATGGAAAATCCTATTCATATACTCCCAAATACTCCCGGCGCATTAGTCACACCAAAAGGCATTACAGAATATTCAATGTCCATACCTTGTTCTGAAAGCAGTCTTCTGAATATCCTCAGTTTTCACAGGTATCTGATGATACCCAGATCTCAAATCTATCTTGCTGAACACACTCGCACCAACCAACTGATCCATCAAATCATCAATCCTCGGCAAAGGATACCGATTCTTGATCGTCACTTTATTCAGTTGCCTGTAGTCCACACACAAACCTCATAGTACCTTCTTTCTTCTTAACCAATAACACTGGTGCACCCCACGGTGACACACTCGGACGAATAAATTTCTTATCCAACAGATCTTCCAACTGACTCTTTAATTCAGTTAACTCAACAGCAGACATACGATACGGAGCCATCGATATCGGTCTAGTACCAGGTACCAAATCAATCGAGAACTCAACTTCACGCTCTGGCGGCAATTCATTTACCTCTTCCGGAAACACATCAGGAAAATCACACACCACAGCAGATCGCCATCACCAGTTTATCTTTAGCCTCCAAAGTCGCTAACAGCATAAACAACTCTGCCCCATCTGCTACTGCCTCATTCACCTGCTTTGCTGATAGAAACAAACTCTTTCCTTCCTCATTCTCAGGAAATATACAGTCTTATCAAAACAGTTGATAGAAACTCGGTTAAACACCAAACCAGTTCATACCCAAGATAACATCAACCTGCACTAATGGAAGACACACGAGGTCATCCCAAAGTCTCTACCAAAAATACTCAACGGACAATTCAAACAAACTGAAGTAGTAGTCACTGAAACCCTTGCAGGAGTATCAATCACCATACTTACCATGCCATCTCAGATATCTCTGAAACTAAGTTTCACAGCACCATCCAAAGATAGAAAGAAGAGTAGCACCCGGTGTCAATAATAGCTACAAGAGGAAAGCCATAATATAACACGTACCTCGGATCAAACGCTCTCTGCAGAAGTCTCCGAACCCGATTAAAGCAAAAACCTTGCCTCCCGACTGATTCTCTTCTTCGGCTTAGGACACTGTGGATGATATGACCCACCTCTCCACAGTTGAAAGCAAGTCAGAGTCTTCAACCGGCACCCTGCAGCCAAATGACCACCTTTACCACACTTGAAACACTTCTTCTCAACACTGGTACACTCGTGAAAACGATGTCCAGCCTGACCACATCTGTAACACTTAGCAGGGGCACTGGAGTCTCCCCCACTAGGCCTTTCATCACACCCTGCCTCTGAAAACCTTTGCCAGCGGCATACGGTTTTCACGGTCTTCTGATTCTTGCCTTCCTATCAACCCTTTGCTGATAGCTCTCCGCTCTGGCTTTGGTATCCTGTTCAAAAATCTCCTGCAACAGTCAACACAATCAGAAAACACTCTAATCCGCTGATACCCAATAGCCTGTGATCTCGGGACGTAACCGTTCTCAAACTTCACACTTTTGAAAATCTCCAGCAGCCTCATTATAGGGAGTGTAATACTTTGACAGCTCTGTGAACTTAGCAGCATATTCAGTAACAGACCGATTGCCCTGCTTCAATTCCAAGAACTCTATCTCTTTCTTTCCTCTAACATCCTCCGGAAAATACTTCCTCAGGAATCTCTCTCTAAACACAGCCCAAGTGATCTCAGCATTCCCAGCAGTTTCCAACTCAGTGCGGGTAGCAACCCACCAATCATCAGTTCTTCTGACAGCATATGCGTACCGAACCTGACCTTCTGGTTATCGGCACACTCAGTTACTCGGAAGATTCTCTCGATCTCCTTCAACCACTTCTGAGCACCATCTGGATCGTATGCTCCCTTGAACATTGGAGGATTGTTCTTCTGGAACTCACTCAGTTGACGAGCAGCTCCCATTCCCACAACATTCGGGTTCCCTCCAAGTACTCCAGCTAGCATACCCAGAGCCTCAGCAATCGCAGCATCGTCTCTACCTCTTCCAGCCATCTCTATTCTGAAAACCCAACAAGCTAAAACAATAAGTACTGATAGGGTTACACAACACCTATCCCGTACAGGGGAAACAGAATAATTACGACTCGACTCGACCGACTATGCTCTGATACCACTAATGTAACACCTTCTAAAATACCCCAAATATTTAATTAAAACAACATATATAAATCAGAGTAATATGCCATTTAAGGGTGTCACACAAACACTTCACACCATGTTCCAAATTATCCTGTCATGCTCATTTATTTAATCAAATAAAATATTTCATAATTCGCAGCGGAATAAATCCAACATCAATATAAAACATGTAACACAATACATGTAAACTTATTCAACAATTATCAATGAAAAACAAGTAAAACATCCCGTCCCGATGTTACATCTATCAGAGCATGACCCACTAAGGAACTACACTAGACTCCAAGGACTAGCTTCTACTCAATCACTGCTCGTTACCTGAAAATAAAGTTGTAAGGGTGAGTTCCTCAATCGATATAATAAGCATTATAAAATCTCATGTAATGTTAAGTAAATCACACATTAATCACCCTAATCGTATCACACATTCAGTAACGGCACATCAACTCAAATATCATATTCAACACCGACACACTTCATACTCATACTCAATGCCAACACAAACACACAACACACGTATAATACTGGAATACATCCATTCATATTATACGCCATACAAAATTATGCAATGAGACTCCATGCATGCGGTACCGACTATTCTTGAACATATAGTTCAACTTCACCGACCAATCCAGTACGGCTACCAAGCTCACTAGTCCCACTCATTTGAGACCTAGTGACTCACATCACTAATTCCTCACTATGGGAATTAGCTACCACCCCAAGGGCCATGCTATGCACGCTAATTCACCTAGCATGCAAACATCAATAACAGTCCAAAATGACTAACATCACTAATTCCTCACCATGGGAATAGCTACCACCATAAAGGCCACAATATGCATGCTAATCATCTAGCAATGCAACATCACAACAATAATCCAATGGACATATGCTCACACTCTAAGCCATAAAACAGTCCATTCACAAACACATGCATAATATATATACATTCACAACATTATGCATACCATCATACATCATCAACACATGTATCAATACCTCATATCATGTCAAATAATTAACACAGTATTAGCACACTCTACTAATACCTATACTGCTCAAACGGCGGGAATAATCCCTACTATATCACTCACCGATATAGGCCAACCATCACATATACACATAACATTTTAATATCCATTTTTCCACTTTTTAACAGTGTTAACCGGTTAACGCCCTGGGTTAACGGTTAACGCAACGCAGAACACACTTTCTGGCAAAACGCAACAGTGTTAACCGGTTAACGCCCTGGGTTAACCGGTTAACGCAGACAGAACAGCAATATCTCAGCAAACACAACAGTGTTAACCGGTTAACACCCTGGGTTAACCGGTTAACGCAGACAAAAAATCAATTATTCAAAATACATAACAGTGTTAACTGGTTAACACCCTGGGTTAACCGGTAACGCAAGACAGAAAGCTATTCCTGCGCTAACACAAAGCAGAATGCAGAATTCTCCGCATTTTCCGCCGTTGGAGGCTTCCGGACCTCCGATTCCAATTCCGTAAAAAGCCATACGATCGGGGAAACACTACCCATCCAATTACAGATTAAATTTCAGATTTAACACAACTTATTCATCACAATTTTCAGCATTCCAAATCCCAATTAGGGTCAATTCAACGGTTATCACTACCCATTACATGCTAACCATAATACCCATTAAACGACGATAAACCCCCTTACCTGAGTTAATCCGGCAATCTCTAAGTTCCAAGCTTTTCTCTTCTCCAATCTTCTTCCTCTTGCTCTGCCTCTTTGCCCTTTCTCCACTTTCTCAATCGTTTCTCTGTTTCACGTGAAAACTTTCTTTTCCAAATGAGATTCTTTTTCTTATTCCAACTTATATATTATTCCAATAAAATAATAATAATCCAATAATTCCAATAATTCTAATTATTTAATTAAATTAATAAATATAATATAACTTAAATAAATAATTATCTTATTATTTATCGGGGTGTTACAGGTTTAACATCAACATTTCATCATTTCCACAATTCAATCAAATTTCATAGGTTTTAGAACATGTTTTCATCATTCCCACAATTCAATCAAATTTCATAGGTGTGACAACAACATTTTCATCATGCACATAATTCAATCAAATTTCATGGGTTTAAACAACAACATTTTCATCATTCACACAATTCAATCAAATTTCATGGGTTTAACATCAAAAATTTCATCATCCCCAGAATTCAATCAAATTTTATGGGTTTAACAACAACTTTTTTTTCATTCTACACAAATTGAATCAAATTCTCATGGGTTAATAACAACATTTGCATCATTCACATAATTCAATCAAATTTCATGGGTTTAAACATCAACATCTTCATCATTCACACAATTCAATCAATTTTCATCAGGGTGGAACATCCACATTTGCAGAATGCCCACAATGCAACAATATGGCAGGGGGGGAACAGCACAGGGGCAGCAGGTCCATAATGGCAAGCAGAGGGGAGGGGTTTAACAACAAAACTTTTATCATTCACACAATTCAATCAAATTTCATGGGTTTAACATCAACATTTTCATCATTCCCACAATTCAATCAAATTTCATGGGTTTAACATCAACATTTTCATCATTCCCACAATTCAATCAAATTTCATGGGTTTAACATCAACATTTTAATCATTCCCACAATTCAATCAAATTTCATGGGTTTAACAACAACATTTTCATCATTCACACAATTCAATCAAATTTCATGGGTTTAACAACAAAATTTTCATCATTCAAACAATTCAATCAAATTTCATGGGTTTAACAACAACATTTTCATTATTCACACAATTCAATCAAATTTCATGGGTTTCACATCAATATTTCATCATTTCCACAATTCAATCAAATTTCATAGGTTTAAAAACAATGTTTTCATCATTCCCACAATTCAATCAAATTTCATAGGTTTAACATCAACATTTTCATTATGCACATAATTCAATCAAATTTCATGGGTTTAACAACAACATTTTCATCATTCCCACAATTCAATCAAATTTTATGGGTTTAACATCAACATTTTCATCATTCCCACAATTCAATCAAATTTCATGGGTTTAACAACAACATTTTCATCATTCACACAATTCAATCAAATTTCATGGGTTTAACAACAAAATTTTCATCATTCACACAATTCAATCAAATTTTATGGGTTTAACAACAAAATCTTCATCATTCACATAATTCAATCAAATTTCATGGGTTTAACAACAACATTTTCATCATTCACACAATTCAATCAAATTTCATGGGTTTAACATCAACATTTCATCATTCCCACAATTCAATCAAATTTCATGGGTTTAAAAACAATGTTTTCATCATTCCCACAATTCAATCAAATTTCATGGGTTTAAAAACAATATTTTCATCATTCCCACAATTCAATCAAATTTCATGGGTTTAACAACAACATTTTCATCATTCACACAATTCAATCAAATTTCATGGGTTTAACAACAAAATTTTCATCATTCACACAATTCAATCAAATTTTATGGTTTAACAACAATTTTTTTATCATTCACATAATTCAATCAAATTTCATGGGTTTAACATCAACATTTTCATCATTCCCACAATTCAATCAAATTTCATGGGTTTAACAACAACATTTTCATCATTCCCACAATTCAATCAAATTTTATGGGTTTAACAACAAATTTTTCATCATTCACACAATTCAATCAAATTTCATGGGTTTAACATTAACATTTTCATCATCCCCACAATTCAATCAAATTTCATGGGTTTAACAACAACATTTTCATTATTCACACAATTAAATCAAATTTCATGGGTTTCACATCAACATTTTCATCATTCCCACAATTCAATCAAATTTCATAGGTTTAACAAAACATTTTCATCATGCACATAATTCAATCAAATTTCATGGGTTTAACAACAACATTTTCATCATTCACACAATTCAATCAAATTTCATGGGTTTAACATCAAAATTTTCATCATCCCCAGAATTCAATCAAATTTCATGGGTTTAACAAAAATTCTTCATCATTCACATAATTCAATCAAATTTTATGGGTTGAACAAATTTTTTTTTATCATTCACATAATTCAATCAAATTTCATGGGTTTAACATCGTCATTTTCATCATTCCCACAATTCAATCAAATTTCATAGGTTAAAACAATGTTTTCATTATTCCCACAATTCAATCAAATTTCATAGGTTTAACAACAACATTTCATCATGCACACAATTCAATCAAATTTCATGGGTTTAACATCAAAATTTTCATCATCCCCACAATTCAATCAAGTTTTATGGGTTTAACAACAAATTCTTCATCATTCACACAATTCAATCAAATTTTATGGGTATAAAAAACAAAATCTTCATCATTCACATAATTCAATCAAATTTTATGGGTTTAACAACAAAATTGTTATCATTCACATAATTCAATCAAATTTTATGGGTTTAACATCATCATTTTCATCATTCCCACAATTCAATCAAATTTCATGGTTTAACATCAACATTTTCATCATTCCCACAATTCAATCAAATTTCATGGGTTTAACATCATCATTTTCATCATTCCCCCAATTCAATCAAATTTCATGGGTTTAACAACAACATTTTCATCATTCACACAATTCAATCAAATTTCATGGGTTTAACATCAACATTTTCATCATTCCCACAATTCAATCAATTTTCATGGGTTAAACAACGACATTTTCATCATTCACACAATGCAATCAAATTTTATGGGTTTAACAACAAAATCTTCATCATTCACATAACTCAATCAAATTAAATTAAATTTAATGGGTTTAACATCATCATTTTCATTTCCATAATTCAATCAAATTTCATGGCTTTAACATCAACATTTTCATCATTCCCATAATTCAATCAATATTTCATGGGGTTTAACATCACATTTTCATCATCCCCACAATTCAATCAAATTTCATGGGTTTAACAACAACATTTTCATTATTCACACAATTCAATCAAATTTCATGGGTTTAACATCAACATTTCATCATTTCCACAACTCAACTAAATTTTCTAGGTTTAAAAACAACGTTTTCATCATTCCCACACTTCAATCAAATTTCATAGGTTTAACAACAACATTTTCATTATGCACATAATTCAATCAAATTTCATGGGTTTAACAACAACATTTTCATCATTCACACAATTCAATCAAATTTCATGGGTTTAACATAAACATTTTCATCATCCCAAGAATTCAATCAAATTTTATGGGTTTAACGATAAAATCTTCATCATTTACAAAATTCAATCAAATTTTATGGGTTTAACAACAAAATCTTCATCATTCACATAATTCAATCAAATTTTATAGGTTTAACAACAAATTTTTTATCATTCACATAATTCAATCTAATTTCATGGGTTTAACATGATCATTTTTATCATTCCCACAATTCAATCAAATTTCATGGGTTTAACATCAACATTTTCATCATTCCCACAATTCAATCAAATTTCATGGGTTTAACAACAAATTTCTAATCATTCACATAATTCAATCAAATTTCATGGGTTTAACAACAACATTTTCATCATTCACACAATTCAATCAAATTTCATGGGTTTAACATCAACATTTCATCATTCACACAATTCAATCAAATTTCGTGGTTTAACAACAACATCTTCATCATTCACACAATTCAATCAAATTTCATGGGTTTAACATCAACATTTCATCATTTCCACAACTCAATCAATTTCATAGGTTTAAAAACAATGTTTTCATCATTCCCACAACTCAATCAAATTTCATAGGTTTAACATCAACATTTTCATTATGCACATAATTCAATCAAATTTCATGGGTTTAACAACAACATTTTCATCATTCACACAATTCAATCAATTTCATGGGTTTAACAACAAAATCTTCATCATTCAGACAATTCAATCAAATATTATGGGTTAACAACAATTTTTTTATCATTCACATAATTCAATCAAATTTCATAGGTTTAACAACAAATTTTCATCATTCCCACAATTCAATCAAATTTCATGGGTTTAACATCATTATTTTCATCATTCCTACAATTCAATCAAATTTCATGGGTTTAACAACAACATTTTCAACATTCCCATAATTCAATCAAATTTTATGTGTTTAACAACAAATTTTTTACCATTCACACAATTCAATCAAATTTCATGGGTTTAACAACAACATTTTCATCATCCCACAATTCAATCAAATTTCATGGGTTTAACAACAACATTTTCATCATTCACACAATTCAATCAAATGTATGGGTTTAACATCAACATTTCATCATTCACACAATTTAATCAAATTTCATGGGTTTAACAACAAAATCTTCATCATTCACATAATTCAATCAAATTTATGGGTTTAACTTCAACATTTCATCATTTCCACAACTCAATCAAATTTCATAGGTTTAAAAACAATGTTTTCATCATTCCCACAACTCAATCAAATTTCATAGGTTTAACATTAACATTTTCATTATGCACATAATTCAATCAAATTTCATGGGTTTAACAACAACATTTTCATCATTCACACAATTCAATCAAATTTCATGGGTTTAACAACAAAATCTTCATCATTCAGACAATTCAATCAAATATTATGGGTTAACAACAGATTTTTTATCATTCACATAATTCAATCAAATTTCATGGTTTTAACATCAACATTTTCATCATTCCCACAATTCAATCAATATTTCATGGGGTTTAACATCACATTTTCATCATTTCCATAATTCAATCAGATTTTATTGGTTTCACAACAACATTTTCATCATTCACACAATTCAATCAAGTTTCATGTGTTTAACATTAACATTTTCATTATTCCCACAATTCAGTCAAATTTCATGGGTTTAAATCAACATTTTCATTATTCACACAATTCAATCAAATTTCATGGGTTTTGTAACACCCTTCTAAAATACCCCAAATATTTAATTAAAACAACATATATAAATCAGAGTAAATATGCCATTTAAGGGTGTCACACAAACACTTCACACCATGTTCCAAATTATCCTGTCATGCTCATTTATTTAATCAAATAAAACATTTGCATAATTCGCAGCGGAATAAAATCCAACATCAATATAAAACATGTAACACAATACATGTAAACTTATTCAACAATTATCAATGAAAAACAAGTAAAACATCCCGTCCCGATGTTACATCTATCAGAGCATGACCCACTAAGGAACTACACTAGACTCCAAGGACTAGCTTCTACTCAATCACTGCTCGTTACCTGAAATAAAGTTGTAAGGGTGAGTTCCTCAATCAATATAATAAGCATTATAAAATCTCATGTAATGTTAAGTAAATCACACATTAATCACCCTAATCGTATCACACATTCAGTAACGGCACATCAACTCAAATATCATATTCAACACCGACACACTTCATACTCATACTCAATGCCAACACAAACACACAACACACGTATAATACTGGAATACATCCATTCATATTATACGCCATACAAAATTTATGCAATGAGACTCCATGCATGCGGTACCGACTATTCTTGAACATATAGTTCAACTTCACCGACCAATCCAGGTACGGCTACCAAGCTCACTAGTCCCACTCATTTGAGACCTAGTGACTCACATCACTAATTCCTCACTATGGGAATTAGCTACCACCCCAAGGGCCATGCTATGCACGCTAATTCACCTAGCATGCAAACATCAACAACAGTCCAAAATGACTAACATCACTAATTCCTCACCATGGGAATTAGCTACCACCATAAAGGCCACAATATGCATGCTAATCATCTAGCAATGCAACATCACAACAATAATCCACAATGGACATATGCTCACACTCTAAGCCATAAAATAGTCCATTCACAAACACATGCATAATATATATACATTCACAACATTATGCATACCATCATACATCATCAACACATGTATCAATACCTCATATCATGTCAAATAATTAACACAGTATTAGCACACTCTACTAATACCTATACTGCTCAAAACGGCGGGAATAATCCCTACTATATCACTCACCGATATAGGCCAACCATCACATATACACATAACATTTAAAATATCCATTTTCCACTTTTTAACAGTGTTAACCGGTTAACGCCCTGGGTTAACCGGTTAACGCAACGCAGAACACACTTTCTGGCAAAACGCAACAGTGTTAACCGGTTAACGCCCTGGGTTAACCGGTTAACGCAGACAGAACAGCAATATCTCAGCAAACACAACAGTGTTAACCGGTTAACACCCTGGGTTAACCGGTTAACGCAGACAAAACAGCAATTATTCAAAATACATAACAGTGTTAACTGGTTAACACCCTGGGTTAACCGGTTAACGCAAGACAGAAAGCTGTTCCTGCGCTAACACAAAGCAGAATGCAGAATTCTCCGCATTTTCCGCCGTTGGAGGACTTCCGGACCTCTGATTCCAATTCCGTAAAAAGCCATACGATCGGGGAAACACTACCCATCCAATTACAGATTAAATTTCAGATTTAACACAACTTATTCATCACAATTTTAAGCATTCCAAATCCCAATTAGGGTCAATTCAACGGTTATCACTACCCATTACATGCTAACCCATAATACCCATTAAACGACGATAAACCCCCCTTACCTGAGTTAATCCGGCAATCTCTAAGCTCCAAGCTTTTCTCTTCTCCAATCTTCTTCCTCTTGCTCTGCCTCTTTGCCCTTTCTCCACTTTCTCAATCGTTTCTCTGTTTCACGTGAAAACTTTCTTTTCCAAATGAGATTCTTTTTCTTATTCCAACTTATATATTATTCCAATAATAATAATAATAATCCAATAATTGCAATAATTCTAATTATTTAATTAAATTAATAAATATAATATTAACTTAAATTAAATAATTATCTTATTATTTTATCGGGGTGTTACAACTCTCCCCCACTAAAAGAGTTTTCGTCCTCGAAAACATACCTCAAGCGAATAACTCAGGATAAGACTCCTTCATCTGACTCTCAAGTTCCCAAGTCACATTGCCACCTGCTGGTCCTCCCCAAGCTACCTTCACCAAGGCAATCTCTTTACCCCGCAACTGCTTCAACTCTCGATCCTCGATTCTCATAGGTGATGTTTCAACAGTCAGGTTATCTCTCACCTGTACATCATCTACTTGGACTACATGCGACGGATCATGAATGTACCTCCTCAACTGAGACACATGAAAAACCTCATGCAAATTCGCAAGTGACGGCGGTAAAGCGATACGATAGGCTACCTCCCCTATCCTCTCCAAAATCTGATAAGGACCAATAAATCGAGGTGTCAACTTCTTCGACTTCAAAGCTCGACCAACACCAGTTATCGGAGTAACACGAAGAAACACATGATCTCCCTCTTGAAACTCAAGTGACTTCCTCCTCTTGTCGTGATAACTCTTCTGACGACTCTGAGCAATTCTCATCTTCTCCTGAATCATCTTAATCTTTTCCGTAGTTTGTTGAACAATCTCCGGTCCAACCACAGCACTCTCACCGGACTCATACCAACATAAAGGTGTCCGACATCTCCTACCATACAAAGCTTCAAACGGTGCCATACCAATGCTCGAATGAAAACTATTGTTGTAGGTAAACTCAATCAAAGGTAAATAACAATCCCAAGCACCTCCTTTTTCCAAAACACAAGCCCTCAAAAGATCCTCTAGTGACTGAATCGTCCTCTCAGTCTGACCATCAGTCTGCGGATGATATGCAGAACTCAATCTCAGCTTAGTTCCCAAAGCCCTCTGCAAACCTTCCCAGAACTTCGATGTAAATCTAGGATCTCTGTCCGAAACAATACTCGACGGAATACCATGCAAACTTACAATCTTCTCAATATACAACTCAGCTAATCTCTCTAACGGATAATCCATTCTGATCGGAATGAAATGAGCCGACTTCGTCAATCTATCCACAATCACCCAAATAGCTTCAAAATTCTTACTTGTTCTCGGTAAACCAGAAACAAAATCCATACTGATACTATCCCACTTCCACTCTGGAATAGCCAACGGTTGCATTAGCCCAGACGGCTTCTGATGCTCAATCTTCGACTTTTGACAAGTCAAACAAGAATAAACAAAACTCGCAATTTCTCTTTTCATTCCCGGCCACCAAAATAACCTTTTCAAATCATGGTACATCTTCGTAGCTCCAGGATGAATACTCAGGCCACTACGATGTCCTTCCTCCAGAATACTCTTCTTAAGTTCGGTAACATCCGGAATACACACCCGATTACCAAATTTCAAAACACCATTCTCATCAACTCTGAATTCACCACCTTGACCTTGATTCACTAAAGTCAACTTATCAACCAAAAGCACATCGGATTTCTGACCTTCTCTAATCTCATCCAAAATACCACTCGTTAACTTCAACATTCCCAATTTAACACTATTGTGAGTACTCTCACACACCAAACTCAAGTCTCTAAACTGCTCAATTAAATCCAATTCCTTAACCATTAACATAGACATATGCAATGATTTCCGACTCAATGCATCAGCTACTACATTTGCTTTACCCGGATGGTAATTCAAACCAAAGTCATAATCCTTCAGAAATTCTAACCATCTCCTCTGTCTCATATTCAGCTCTTTCTGATCAAACAAATACTTTAAACTTTTATGGTCACTGAAAACCTCAAATCTTGACCCGTACAAGTAATGCCTCCATAACTTCAGAACAAATACCACAGCTGCCAACTCTAAATCGTGCGTCGGATAGTTCCTCTCATGAACCCTCAGTTGTCTCGAAGCATAAGCTATAACCTGCTTATTCTGCATCAACACACCACCCAAACCCAACAATGAAGCATCACAGTAAACCTCAAATGGTTCCGACGGACTCGGTAATATCAGAATAGGAGCAGTAGTTAACCTTCTCTTTAACTCTTGGAAACCTTCTTCACATTTTGAGTCCCAAACAAACGCTTGCCCCTTTCTAGTCAACATCGTCAACGGTAACGCCAACTTAGAAAATCCCTCAATGAACTTCCTATAATAACCAGCCAATCCAAGGAAACTTCGAATCTCAGCAACAGACTTCGGAGCTTCCCACTTAGACACCGCTTCTATCTTAGAAGGATCAACAGCAACACCACCTTTGAAATCACATGACCAAGAAAACTAACCTCTTCTAACCAAAATTCACACTTAGACAGTTTAGCAAATAACTTCTTTTCTCGGAGAACTTCTAAAACCACTTTCAAATGCTCAGCATGCTCTTCTTCAGATTTCGAATACACCAAAATATCGTCAATAAACACCACAACAAACTTATCTAGGTACGGATGGAAAATCCTATTCATATACTCCATAAATACTCCAGGCGCATTAGTCACACCAAAAGGCATTACAGAATACTCATAATGTCCATACCTTGTTCTGAAAGCAGTCTTCTGAATATCCTCAGTTTTCACACGTATCTGATGATACCCAGATCTCAAATCTATCTTGCTGAACACACTCGCACCAACCAACTGATCCATCAAATCATCAATCCTCGGCAAAGGATACCGATTCTTGATCGTCACTTTATTCAGTTGCCTGTAGTCCACACACAACCTCATAGTACCTTCTTTCTTCTTAACCAATAACACTGGTGCACCCCACGGTGACACACTCGGACGAATAAATTTCTTATCCAACAGATCTTCCAACTGACTCTTCAATTCAGTTAACTCAACAGCAGACATACGATACGGAGCCATCGATATCGGTCTAGTACCAGGTACCAAATCAATCGAGAACTCAACTTCACGCTCTGGCGGCAATTCATTCACCTCTTCCGGAAACACATCAGGAAAATCACACACCACAGCCAGATCGCCAATCACCAGTTTATCTTTAGCCTCCAAAGTCGCTAACAGCATAAACAACTCTGCCCCATCTGCTACTGCCTCATTCACCTGCTTTGCTGATAGAAACAAACTCTTTCCTTCCTCATTCTCAGGAAATATCACAGTCTTATCAAAACAGTTGATAGAAACTCGGTTAAACACCAACCAGTTCATACCCAAGATAACATCAACCTGCACTAATGGAAGACACACGAGGTCCATCCCAAAGTCTCTACCAAAAATACTCAAAGGACAATTCAAACAAACTGAAGTAGTAGTCACTGAACCCTTCGCAGGAGTATCAATCACCATACTACCATGCATCTCAGATATCTCTAACTTAAGTTTCACAGCACCATCCAAAGATATAAAGGAATGAGTAGCACCGGTGTCAATAATAGCTACAAGAGGAAAGCCATTAATATAACACGTACCTCGGATCAAACGATCATCTGCAGAAGTCTCAGAACCCGATAAAGCAAAACCTTGCCTCCCGACTGATTCTCCTTCTTCGGCTTAGGACACTGTGGACTGATATGACCCACCTCTCCACAGTTGAAGCAAGTCAGAGTCTTCAACCGGCACCCTGCAGCCAAATGACCACCTTTACCACACTTGAAACACTTCTTCTCAACACTGGTACACTCGTGAAAACGATGTCCAGCCTGACCACATCTGTAACACTTAGCAGGGGCACTGGAGTCTCCCCCACTAGGCCTTTTCATCACACCCTGCCTCTGAAAACCTTTGCCAGCGGCATACGGTTTTCCACGGTCATTCTGATTCTTGCCTTTCCTATCAACCCTTTGCTGATAGCTCTCCGCTCTGGCTTTGGTATCCTGTTCAAAAATCCTGCAACAGTCAACCAAATCAGAAAACACTCTAATCCGCTGATACCCAATAGCCTGCTTGATCTCGGGACGTAACCCGTTCTCAAACTTCACACATTTTGAAAATTCTCCAGCAGCCTCATTATAGGGAGTGTAATACTTTGACAGCTCTGTGAACTTAGCAGCATATTCAGTAACAGACCGATTGCCCTGCTTCAATTCCAAGAACTCTATCTCTTTCTTTCCTCTAACATCCTCCGGAAAATACTTCCTCAGGAATCTCTCTCTAAACACAGCCCAAGTGATCTCAGCATTCCCAGCAGTTTCCAACTCAGTGCGGGTAGCAACCCACCAATCATCAGCTTCTTCTGACAGCATATGCGTACCGAACCTGACCTTCTGGTTATCGGCACACTCAGTTACTCGGAAGATTCTCTCGATCTCCTTCAACCACTTCTGAGCACCATCTGGATCGTATGCTCCCTTGAACATTGGAGGATTGTTCTTCTGGAACTCACTCAGTTGACGAGCAGCTCCCATTCCCACAACATTCGGGTTCCCTCCAAGTACTCCAGCTAGCATACCCAGAGCCTCAGCAATCGCAGCATCGTCTCTACCTCTTCCAGCCATCTCTATTCTGAAAACCCAACAAGCTAAAACAATAAGTACTGATAGGGTTACACAACACCTATCCCGTACAGGGGAAACAGAATAATTACGACTCGACTCGACCGACTATGCTCTGATACCACTAATGTAACACCCTTCTAAAATACCCCAAATATTTAATTAAAACAACATATATAAATCAGAGTAAATATGCCATTTAAGGGTGTCACACAAACACTTCACACCATGTTCCAAATTATCCTGTCATGCTCATTTATTTAATCAAATAAAATATTTTCATAATTCGCAGCGGAATAAAATCCAACATCAATATAAAACATGTAACACAATACATGTAAACTTATTCAACAATTATCAATGAAAAACAAGTAAAACATCCCGTCCCGATGTTACATCTATCAGAGCATGACCCACTAAGGAACTACACTAGACTCCAAGGACTAGCTTCTACTCAATCACTGCTCGTTACCTGAAAATAAAGTTGTAAGGGTGAGTTCCTCAATCGATATAATAAGCATTATAAAATCTCATGTAATGTTAAGTAAATCACACATTAATCACCCTAATCGTATCACACATTCAGTAACGGCACATCAACTCAAATATCATATTCAACACCGACACACTTCATACTCATACTCAATGCCAACACAAACACACAACACACGTATAATACTGGAATACATCCATTCATATTATACGCCATACAAAATTTATGCAATGAGACTCCATGCATGCGGTACCGACTATTCTTGAACATATAGTTCAACTTCACCGACCAATCCAGGTACGGCTACCAAGCTCACTAGTCCCACTCATTTGAGACCTAGTGACTCACATCACTAATTCCTCACTATGGGAATTAGCTACCACCCCAAGGGCCATGCTATGCACGCTAATTCACCTAGCATGCAAACATCAATAACAGTCCAAAATGACTAACATCACTAATTCCTCACCATGGGAATTAGCTACCACCATAAAGGCCACAATATGCATGCTAATCATCTAGCAATGCAACATCACAACAATAATCCACAATGGACATATGCTCACACTCTAAGCCATAAAACAGTCCATTCACAAACACATGCATAATATATATACATTCACAACATTATGCATACCATCATACATCATCAACACATGTATCAATACCTCATATCATGTCAAATAATTAACACAGTATTAGCACACTCTACTAATACCTATACTGCTCAAAACGGCGGGAATAATCCCTACTATATCACTCACCGATATAGGCCAACCATCACATATACACATAACATTTAAAATATCCATTTTTCCACTTTTTAACAGTGTTAACCGGTTAACGCCCTGGGTTAACCGGTTAACGCAACGCAGAACACACTTTCTGGCAAAACGCAACAGTGTTAACCGGTTAACGCCCTGGGTTAACCGGTTAACGCAGACAGAACAGCAATATCTCAGCAAACACAACAGTGTTAACCGGTTAACACCCTGGGTTAACCGGTTAACGCAGACAAAACATCAATTATTCAAAATACATAACAGTGTTAACTGGTTAACACCCTGGGTTAACCGGTTAACGCAAGACAGAAAGCTATTCCTGCGCTAACACAAAGCAGAATGCAGAATTCTCCGCATTTTCCGCCGTTGGAGGACTTCCGGACCTCCGATTCCAATTCCGTAAAAAGCCATACGATCGGGGAAACACTACCCATCCAATTACAGATTAAATTTCAGATTTAACACAACTTATTCATCACAATTTTCAGCATTCCAAATCCCAATTAGGGTCAATTCAACGGTTATCACTACCCATTACATGCTAACCCATAATACCCATTAAACGACGATAAACCCCCCTTACCTGAGTTAATCCGGCAATCTCTAAGTTCCAAGCTTTTCTCTTCTCCAATCTTCTTCCTCTTGCTCTGCCTCTTTGCCCTTTCTCCACTTTCTCAATCGTTTCTCTGTTTCACGTGAAAACTTTCTTTTCCAAATGAGATTCTTTTTCTTATTCCAACTTATATATTATTCCAATAATAATAATAATAATCCAATAATTCCAATAATTCTAATTATTTAATTAAATTAATAAATATAATATTAACTTAAATTAAATAATTATCTTATTATTTTATCGGGGTGTTACAGGTTTCACATCAACATTTCATCATTTCCACAAATCAATCAAATTTCATAGGTTTTAAAACAATGTTTTCATCATTCCCACAATTCAATAAAATTTCATAGGTGTGACAACAACATTTTCATCATGCACATAATTTAATCAAATTTCATGGGTTTAAACAACAACATTTTCATCATTCACACAATTCAATCAAATTTCATGGGTTTAATGTCAAAAATTTCATCAACCCCAGAATTCAATCAAGTTTTATAGGTTTAACAACAACTTCTTCATCATTCACATAATTCAATCAAATTTTATGGATATAAACACAAAATCTTCATCATTCACATAATTCAATCAAATTTTATGGGTTTACCAACAAAACTTTTATCATTCACATAATTCAATCAAATTTCATGGGTTTAACATCATCATTTTGATTATTCCCACAATTCAATCAAATTTCATGGGTTTAACATCAACATTTTCATCATTCCCACAATTCAATCAAATTTCATTGGTTTCACATCATCATTTTAATCATTCCCACAATTCAATCAAATTTAATGGGTTTAACAACAACATTTTCATCATTCACACAATTCAATCAAATTTCATGGGTTTAACAACAAAATTTTCATCATTCAAACAATTCAATCAAATTTCGTGGGTTTAACAATAACACTTTAATTATTCACACAATTCAATCAAATTTCATGGGTTTAACTTCAACATTTCATCATTTCCACAACTCAATCAAATTTCATAGGTTTAAAAACAATGTTTTCTTCATTCCCACAACTCAATCAAATTTCATAGGTTTAACATCATCATTTTCATTATGCACATAATTCAATCAAATTTCATGGGTTTAACAACAACATTTTCAGCATTCCCACAATTCAATCAAATTTTAGGGGTTTAACATCATCATTTTCATCATTCCCATAATTCAATCAAATTTCATGGGTTTAACAACAACATTATCATCATTCACACAATTCAATCAAACTTCATGGGTTTAACAACAAAATTGTCATCATTCAAACAATTCAACCAAATCTTATGGGTTTAACAACAAAATCTTCATCATTCACATAATTCAATCAAATTACATGGGTTTAACAACAACATTTTCATTATTCACACAATTCAATCAAATTTCATTGGTTTAACTTCAACATTTCATCATTTCCACAACTCAATCAAATTTCCTAGGTTTAAAAACAATGTTTTCATCATTCCCACAATTCAATCAAATTTCATAGGTTTAAAAACAATGTTTTCATCATTCCCACAATTCAATCAAATTTCATGGGTTTAACAACAACATTTTCATCATTCACACAATTCAATCAAATTTCATGGGTTTAACAACAAAATCTTCATCATTCAGACAATTCAATCAAATATTATGGTTTAACAACGATTTTTTTATCATTCACATAATTCAATCAAATTTCATAGGTTTAACATCAACATTTTCATCATTCCTACAATTCAATCAAATTTTATGGGTTTAACAACAACATTTTCAGCATTCCCACAATTCAATCAAATTTTATGGGTTTAACAACAAATTTTTTATCATTCACACAATTCAATCAAATTTCATGGGTTTAACATTAACATTTTCATCATCCCCACAATTCAATCAAATTTCATGGGTTTAACAACAACATTTTCATTATTCACACAATTAAATCAAATTTCATGGGTTTCATATCAACATTTCATCATTTCCACAATTCAATCAAACTTCATAGGTTTAAAAACAAAGTTTTCATCATTCCCACAATTCAATCAAATTTCATAGGTGTAACAAAACATTTTCATCATGCACATAATTTAATCAAATTTCATGGGTTTAACAACAACATTTTCATCATTCACACAATTCAATCAAATTTCATGGGTTTAACATCAAAATTTTCATCATCCCCAGAATTCAATCAAGTTTTATGGGTTTAACAACAAATTCTTCATCATTCACATAATTCAATCAAATTTTATGGGTTGAACAAATTTTTTTTTATCATTCACATAATTCAATCAAATTTCGTGGGTTTAACATCGTCATTTTCATCATTCCCACAATTCAATCAAATTTCATAGGTTTAAAAACAATGTTTTCATTATTCCCACAATTCAATCCAATGTCATAGGTGTAACAACAACATTTTCATCATGCACAAAATTTAATCAAATTTCATGAGTTTAACATCAAAATTTTCATCAACCCCAGAATTCAATCAAGTTTTATGGGTTTAACAACAAATTCTTCATCATTCACATAATTCAATCAAATTTTATGGATATAAAAACAAAATCTTCATGATTCACATAATTCAATCAAATTTTATGGGTTTAACAACAAATTTTTTATCATTCACATAATTCAATCAAATTTTATGGGTTTAACATCATCATTTTCATCATTCCCACAATTCAATCAAATTTCATGGGTTTAACATCAACATTTTCATCATTCCCACAATTCAATCAAATTTCATGGGTTTAACATCATCATGTTAATCATTCCCCCAATTCAATCAAATTTCATGGGTTTAACGACAACATTTTCATCATTCACACAATTCAATCAAATTTCATGGGTTTAACATCAACATTTTCATCGTTCCCACAATTCAATCAATTTTCATGGGTTAAACAACGACACTTTCATCATTCACACAATGTAATCAAATTTTATGGGTTTAACAACAAATTTTTCATCATTCACATAATTCAATCAAATTTCATGGTTTTAACAACAATATTTTCATTTATTACCACAATTTAATTAAATTTAATGGGTTTAACATCATCATTTTCATCATTCCCATAATTCAATCAAATTTCATGGCCTTAACATCAACATTTTCATCATTCCCATAATTCAATCAATATTTCATGGGTTTAACATCACATTTTCATCATCCCCACAATTCAATCAAATTTCATGGGTTTAACAACAACATTTTCATTATTCACACAATTCAATCAAATTTCATGGGTTTAACATCAACATTTCATCATTTCCACAACTCAACTAAATTTCCTAGGTTTAAAATTAATGTTTTCATCATTCCCACACTTCAATCAAATTTCATAGGTTTAACAACAACATTTTCATTATGCACATAATTCAATCAAATTTCATGGGTTTAACGACAACATTTTCATCATTCACACAATTCAATCAAATTTCATGGGTTTAACATAAACATTTTCCTCATCCCAAGAATTCAATCAAATTTTATGGGTTTAACGATAAAATCTTCATCATTTACAAAATTCAATCAAATTTTATGGGTTTAACAACAAAATCTTCATCATTCACATAATTCAATCAAATTTTATAGGTTTAACAACAATTTTTTTATCATTCACATATTCAATCTAATTTCATGGGTTTAACATCATCATTTTTATCATTCCCACAATTCAATCAAATTTCATGGGTTTAACATCAACATTTTCATCATTCCCACAATTCAATCAAATTTCATGGGTTTAACAACAAAATTCTAATCATTCACATAATTCAATCAAATTTCATGGGTTTAACAACAACATTTTCATCATTCACACAATTCAATCAAATTTATGGGTTTAACATCAACATTTCATCATTCACACAATTCAATCAAATTTCGTGGGTTTAACAACAAAATCTTCATCATTCACATAATTCAATCAAATTTCATGGGTTTAACTTCAACATTTCATCATTTCCATAACTCAATCAAATTTCATAGGTTTAAAAACAATGTTTTCATCATTCCCACAACTCAATCAAATTTCATAGGTTTAACATTAACATTTTCATTATGCACATAATTCAATCAAATTTCATGGGTTTAACAACAACATTTTCATCATTCACACAATTCAATCAATTTCATGGGTTTAACAACAAAATCTTCATCATTCAGACAATTCAATCAAATATTATGGGTTAACAACAATTTTTTTATCATTCACATAATTCAATCAAATTTCATAGGTTTAACATCAACATTTTCATCCTTCCCACAATTTAATCAAATTTCATGGGTTTAACATCATTATTTTCATCATTCCTACAATTCAATCAAATTTCATGGGTTTAACAACAACATTTTCAACATTCTCATAATTCAATCAAATTTTATGGGTTTAACAACAAATTTTTTTACCATTCACACAATTCAATCAAATTTCACGGGTTTAACATTAACATTTTCATCATCCCCACAATTCAATCAAATTTCATGGGTTTAACAACAACATTTTCATCATTCACACAATTCAATCAAATGTATGGGTTTAACATCAACATTTCATCATTCACACAATTTAATCAAATTTCATGGGTTTAACAACAAAATCTTCATCATTCACATAATTCAATCAAATTTATGGGTTTAACTTCAACATTTCATCATTTCCACAACTCAATCAAATTTCATAGGTTTAAAAACAATGTTTTCATCATTCCCACAACTCAATCAAATTTCATAGGTTTAACATTAACATTTTCATTATGCACATAATTCAATCAAATTTCATGGGTTTAACAACAACATTTTCATCATTCATACAATTCAATCAAATTTCATGGGTTTAACAACAAAATCTTCATCATTCAGACAATTCAATCAAATATTATGGGTTAACAACAATTTTTTTATCATTCACATAATTCAATCAAATTTCATGGTTTTAACATCAACATTTTCATCATTCCCACAATTCAATCAATATTTCATGGGGTTTAACATCACATTTTCATCATTTCCATAATTCAATCAGATTTTATTGGTTTCACAACAACATTTTCATCATTCACACAATTCAATCAAGTTTCATGTGTTTAACATTAACATTTTCATTATTCCCACAATTCAGTCAAATTTCATGGGTTTAAATCAACATTTTCATTATTCACACAATTCAATCAAATTTCATGGGTTTTGTAACACCCTTCTAAAATACCCCAAATATTTAATTAAAACAACATATATAAATCAGAGTAAATATGCCATTTAAGGGTGTCACACAAACACTTCACACCATGTTCCAAATTATCCTGTCATGCTCATTTATTTAATCAAATAAAACATTTGCATAATTCGCAGCGGAATAAAATCCAACATCAATATAAAACATGTAACACAATACATGTAAACTTATTCAACAATTATCAATGAAAAACAAGTAAAACATCCCGTCCCGATGTTACATCTATCAGAGCATGACCCACTAAGGAACTACACTAGACTCCAAGGACTAGCTTCTACTCAATCACTGCTCGTTACCTGAAAATAAAGTTGTAAGGGTGAGTTCCTCAATCAATATAATAAGCATTATAAAATCTCATGTAATGTTAAGTAAATCACACATTAATCACCCTAATCGTATCACACATTCAGTAACGGCACATCAACTCAAATATCATATTCAACACCGACACACTTCATACTCATACTCAATGCCAACACAAAACACACAACACACGTATAATACTGGAATACATCCATTCATATTATACGCCATACAAAATTTATGCAATGAGACTCCATGCATGCGGTACCGACTATTCTTGAACATATAGTTCAACTTCACCGACCAATCCAGGTACGGCTACCAAGCTCACTAGTCCCACTCATTTGAGACCTAGTGACTCACATCACTAATTCCTCACTATGGGAATTAGCTACCACCCCAAGGGCCATGCTATGCACGCTAATTCACCTAGCATGCAAACATCAACAACAGTCCAAAATGACTAACATCACTAATTCCTCACCATGGGAATTAGCTACCACCATAAAGGCCACAATATGCATGCTAATCATCTAGCAATGCAACATCACAACAATAATCCACAATGGACATATGCTCACACTCTAAGCCATAAAATAGTCCATTCACAAACACATGCATAATATATATACATTCACAACATTATGCATACCATCATACATCATCAACACATGTATCAATACCTCATATCATGTCAAATAATTAACACAGTATTAGCACACTCTACTAATACCTATACTGCTCAAAACGGCGGGAATAATCCCTACTATATCACTCACCGATATAGGCCAACCATCACATATACACATAACATTTAAAATATCCATTTTCCACTTTTTAACAGTGTTAACCGGTTAACGCCCTGGGTTAACCGGTTAACGCAACGCAGAACACACTTTCTGGCAAAACGCAACAGTGTTAACCGGTTAACGCCCTGGGTTAACCGGTTAACGCAGACAGAACAGCAATATCTCAGCAAACACAACAGTGTTAACCGGTTAACACCCTGGGTTAACCGGTTAACGCAGACAAAACAGCAATTATTCAAAATACATAACAGTGTTAACTGGTTAACACCCTGGGTTAACCGGTTAACGCAAGACAGAAAGCTGTTCCTGCGCTAACACAAAGCAGAATGCAGAATTCTCCGCATTTTCCGCCGTTGGAGGACTTCCGGACCTCTGATTCCAATTCCGTAAAAAGCCATACGATCGGGGAAACACTACCCATCCAATTACAGATTAAATTTCAGATTTAACACAACTTATTCATCACAATTTTAAGCATTCCAAATCCCAATTAGGGTCAATTCAACGGTTATCACTACCCATTACATGCTAACCCATAATACCCATTAAACGACGATAAACCCCCCTTACCTGAGTTAATCCGGCAATCTCTAAGCTCCAAGCTTTTCTCTTCTCCAATCTTCTTCCTCTTGCTCTGCCTCTTTGCCCTTTCTCCACTTTCTCAATCGTTTCTCTGTTTCACGTGAAAACTTTCTTTTCCAAATGAGATTCTTTTTCTTATTCCAACTTATATATTATTCCAATAATAATAATAATAATCCAATAATTGCAATAATTCTAATTATTTAATTAAATTAATAAATATAATATTAACTTAAATTAAATAATTATCTTATTATTTTATCGGGGTGTTACAACTCTCCCCCACTAAAAGAGTTTTCGTCCTCGAAAACATACCTCAAGCGAATAACTCAGGATAAGACTCCTTCATCTGACTCTCAAGTTCCCAAGTCACATTGCCACCTGCTGGTCCTCCCCAAGTTACCTTCACCAAGGCAATCTCTTTACCCCGCAACTGCTTCAACTCTCGATCCTCGATTCTCATAGGTGATGTTTCAACAGTCAGGTTATCTCTCACCTGTACATCATCTACTTGGACTACATGCGACGGATCATGAATGTACCTCCTCAACTGAGACACATGAAAAACCTCATGCAAATTCGCAAGTGACGGCGGTAAAGCGATACGATAGGCTACCTCCCCTATCCTCTCCAAAATCTGATAAGGACCAATAAATCGAGGTGTCAACTTCTTCGACTTCAAAGCTCGACCAACACCAGTTATCGGAGTAACACGAAGAAACACATGATCTCCCTCTTGAAACTCAAGTGACTTCCTCCTCTTGTCGTGATAACTCTTCTGACGACTCTGAGCAATTCTCATCTTCTCCTGAATCATCTTAATCTTTTCCGTAGTTTGTTGAACAATCTCCGGTCCAACTACAGCACTCTCACTGGACTCATACCAACATAAAGGTGTCCGACATCTCCTACCATACAAAGCTTCAAACGGTGCCATACCAATGCTCGAATGAAAACTATTGTTGTAGGTAAACTCAATCAAAGGTAAATAACAATCCCAAGCACCTCCTTTTTCCAAAACACAAGCCCTCAAAAGATCCTCTAGTGACTGAATCGTCCTCTCAGTCTGACCATCAGTCTGCGGATGATATGCAGAACTCAATCTCAACTTAGTTCCCAAAGCCCTCTGCAAACCTTCCCAGAACTTCGATGTAAATCTAGGATCTCTGTCCGAAACAATACTCGACGGAATACCGTGCAAACTTACAATCTTCTCAATATACAACTCAGCTAATCTCTCTAACGGATAATCCATTCTGATCGGAATGAAATGAGCCGACTTCGTCAATCTATCCACAATCACCCAAATAGCTTCAAAATTCTTACTTGTTCTCGGTAAACCAGAAACAAAATCCATACTGATACTATCCCACTTCCACTCTGGAATAGCCAACGGTTGCATTAGCCCAGACGGCTTCTGATGCTCAATCTTCGACTTTTGACAAGTCAAACAAGAATAAACAAAACTCGCAATTTCTCTTTTCATTCCCGGCCACCAAAATAACCTTTTCAAATCATGGTACATCTTCGTAGCTCCAGGATGAATACTCAGGCCACTACGATGTCCTTCCTCCAGAATACTCTTCTTAAGTTCGGTAACATCCGGAATACACACCCGATTACCAAATTTCAAAACACCATTCTCATCAACTCTGAATTTACCACCTTGACCTTGATTCACTAAAGTCAACTTATCGACCAAAAGCACATCGGATTTCTGACCTTCTCTAATCTCATCCAAAATATTACTCGTCAATTTCAATATTCCCAATTTAACACTATTGTGAGTACTCTCACACACCAAACTCAAGTCTCTAAACTGCTCAATTAAATCCAATTCCTTAACCATTAACATAGACATATGCAATGATTTCCGACTCAATGCATCAGCTACTACATTTGCTTTACCCGGATGGTAATTCAAACCAAAGTCATAATCCTTCAGAAATTCTAACCATCTCCTCTGTCTCATATTCAGCTCTTTCTGATCAAACAAATACTTTAAACTTTTATGGTCACTGAAAACCTCAAATCTTGACCCGTACAAGTAAAGCCTCCATAACTTCAGGACAAATACCACGGCTGCCAACTCTAAATCGTGCGTCGGATAGTTCCTCTCATGAACCCTCAGTTGTCTCGAAGCATAAGCTATAACCTGCTTATTCTGCATCAACACACCACCCAAACCCAACAATGAAGCATCACAGTAAACCTCAAATGGTTCCGACGGACTCGGTAATATCAGAATAGGAGCAATAGTTAACCTTCTCTTTAACTCTTGGAAACCTTCTTCACATTTTGAGTCCCAAACAAACGCTTGCCCCTTTCTGGTCAACATCGTCAACGGTAACGCCAACTTAGAAAATCCCTCAATGAACTTCCTATAATAACCAGCCAATCCAAGGAAACTTCGAATCTCAGCAACAGACTTCGGAGCTTCCCACTTAGACACTGCTTCTATCTTAGAAGGATCAACAGCAACACCACCTTTTGAAATTACATGACCAAGAAAACTAACCTCTTCTAACCAAAATTCACACTTAGACAGTTTAGCAAATAACTTCTTTTCTCGGAGAACTTCTAAAACCACTTTCAAATGCTCAGCATGCTCTTCTTCAAATTTCGAATACACCAAAATATCGTCAATAAACACCACAACAAACTTATCTAGGTACGGATGGAAAATCCTATTCATATACTCCATAAATACTCCCGGCGCATTAGTCACACCAAAAGGCATTACAGAATACTCATAATGTCCATACCTTGTTCTGAAAGCAGTCTTCTGAATATCCTCAGTTTTCACAGGTATCTGATGATACCCAGATCTCAAATCTATCTTGCTGAACACACTCGCACCAACCAACTGATCCATCAAATCATCAATCCTCGGCAAAGGATACCGATTCTTGATCGTCACTTTATTCAGTTGCCTGTAGTCCACACACAACCTCATAGTACCTTCTTTCTTCTTAACCAATAACACTGGTGCACCCCACGGTGACACACTCGGACGAATAAATTTCTTATCCAACAGATCTTCCAACTGACTCTTTAATTCAGTTAACTCAACAGCAGACATACGATACGGAGCCATCGATATCGGTCTAGTACCAGGTACCAAATCAATCGAGAACTCAACTTCACGCTCTGGCGGCAATTCATTTACCTCTTCCGGAAACACATCAGGAAAATCACACACCACAGCCAGATCGCCAATCACCAGTTTATCTTTAGCCTCCAAAGTCGCTAACAGCATAAACAACTCTGCCCCATCTGCTACTGCCTCATTCACCTGCTTTGCTGATAGAAACAAACTCTTTCCTTCCTCATTCTCAGGAAATATCACAGTCTTATCAAAACAGTTGATAGAAACTCGGTTAAACACCAACCAGTTCATACCCAAGATAACATCAACCTGCACTAATGGAAGACACACGAGGTCCATCCCAAAGTCTCTACCAAAAATACTCAACGGACAATTCAAACAAACTGAAGTAGTAGTCACTGAACCCTTCGCAGGAGTATCAATCACCATACTACCATGCATCTCAGATATCTCTAACTTAAGTTTCACAGCACCATCCAAAGATATAAAGGAATGAGTAGCACCGGTGTCAATAATAGCTACAAGAGGAAAGCCATTAATATAACACGTACCTCGGATCAAACGATCATCTGCAGAAGTCTCAGAACCCGATAAAGCAAAAACCTTGCCTCCCGACTGATTCTCCTTCTTCGGCTTAGGACACTGTGGACTGATATGACCCACCTCTCCACAGTTGAAGCAAGTCAGAGTCTTCAACCGGCACCCTGCAGCCAAATGACCACCTTTACCACACTTGAAACACTTCTTCTCAACACTGGTACACTCGTGAAAACGATGTCCAGCCTGACCACATCTGTAACACTTAGCAGGGGCACTGGAGTCTCCCCCACTAGGCCTTTTCATCACACCCTGCCTCTGAAAACCTTTGCCAGCGGCATACGGTTTTCCACGTTCATTCTGATTCTTGCCTTTCCTATCAACCCTTTGCTGATAGCTCTCCGCTCTGGCTTTGGTATCCTGTTCAAAAATCCTGCAACAGTCAACCAAATCAGAAAACACTCTAATCCGCTGATACCCAATAGCCTGCTTGATCTCGGGACGTAACCCGTTCTCAAACTTCACACATTTTGAAAATTCTCCAGCAGCCTCATTATAGGGAGTGTAATACTTTGACAGCTCTGTGAACTTAGCAGCATATTCAGTAACAGACCGATTGCCCTGCTTCAATTCCAAGAACTCTATCTCTTTCTTTCCTCTAACATCCTCCGGGAAATACTTCCTCAGGAATCTCTCTCTAAACACAGCCCAAGTGATCTCAGCATTCCCAGCAGTTTCCAACTCAGTGCGGGTAGCAACCCACCAATCATCAGCTTCTTCTGACAGCATATGCGTACCGAACCTGACCTTCTGGTTATCGGCACACTCAGTTACTCGGAAGATTCTCTCGATCTCCTTCAACCACTTCTGAGCACCATCTGGATCGTATGCTCCCTTGAACATTGGAGGATTGTTCTTCTGGAACTCACTCAGTTGACGAGCAGCTCCCATTCCCACAACATTCGGGTTCCCTCCAAGTACTCCAGCTAGCATACCCAGAGCCTCAGCAATCGCAGCATCGTCTCTACCTCTTCCAGCCATCTCTATTCTGAAAACCCAACAAGCTAAAACAATAAGTACTGATAGGGTTACACAACACCTATCCCGTACAGGGGAAACAGAATAATTACGACTCGACTCGACCGACTATGCTCTGATACCACTAATGTAACACCCTTCTAAAATACCCCAAATATTTAATTAAAACAACATATATAAATCAGAGTAAATATGCCATTTAAGGGTGTCACACAAACACTTCACACCATGTTCCAAATTATCCTGTCATGCTCATTTATTTAATCAAATAAAATATTTTCATAATTCGCAGCGGAATAAAATCCAACATCAATATAAAACATGTAACACAATACATGTAAACTTATTCAACAATTATCAATGAAAAACAAGTAAAACATCCCGTCCCGATGTTACATCTATCAGAGCATGACCCACTAAGGAACTACACTAGACTCCAAGGACTAGCTTCTACTCAATCACTGCTCGTTACCTGAAAATAAAGTTGTAAGGGTGAGTTCCTCAATCGATATAATAAGCATTATAAAATCTCATGTAATGTTAAGTAAATCACACATTAATCACCCTAATCGTATCACACATTCAGTAACGGCACATCAACTCAAATATCATATTCAACACCGACACACTTCATACTCATACTCAATGCCAACACAAACACACAACACACGTATAATACTGGAATACATCCATTCATATTATACGCCATACAAAATTTATGCAATGAGACTCCATGCATGCGGTACCGACTATTCTTGAACATATAGTTCAACTTCACCGACCAATCCAGGTACGGCTACCAAGCTCACTAGTCCCACTCATTTGAGACCTAGTGACTCACATCACTAATTCCTCACTATGGGAATTAGCTACCACCCCAAGGGCCATGCTATGCACGCTAATTCACCTAGCATGCAAACATCAATAACAGTCCAAAATGACTAACATCACTAATTCCTCACCATGGGAATTAGCTACCACCATAAAGGCCACAATATGCATGCTAATCATCTAGCAATGCAACATCACAACAATAATCCACAATGGACATATGCTCACACTCTAAGCCATAAAACAGTCCATTCACAAACACATGCATAATATATATACATTCACAACATTATGCATACCATCATACATCATCAACACATGTATCAATACCTCATATCATGTCAAATAATTAACACAGTATTAGCACACTCTACTAATACCTATACTGCTCAAAACGGCGGGAATAATCCCTACTATATCACTCACCGATATAGGCCAACCATCACATATACACATAACATTTAAAATATCCATTTTTCCACTTTTTAACAGTGTTAACCGGTTAACGCCCTGGGTTAACCGGTTAACGCAACGCAGAACACACTTTCTGGCAAAACGCAACAGTGTTAACCGGTTAACGCCCTGGGTTAACCGGTTAACGCAGACAGAACAGCAATATCTCAGCAAACACAACAGTGTTAACCGGTTAACACCCTGGGTTAACCGGTTAACGCAGACAAAACATCAATTATTCAAAATACATAACAGTGTTAACTGGTTAACACCCTGGGTTAACCGGTTAACGCAAGACAGAAAGCTATTCCTGCGCTAACACAAAGCAGAATGCAGAATTCTCCGCATTTTCCGCCGTTGGAGGACTTCCGGACCTCCGATTCCAATTCCGTAAAAAGCCATACGATCGGGGAAACACTACCCATCCAATTACAGATTAAATTTCAGATTTAACACAACTTATTCATCACAATTTTCAGCATTCCAAATCCCAATTAGGGTCAATTCAACGGTTATCACTACCCATTACATGCTAACCCATAATACCCATTAAACGACGATAAACCCCCCTTACCTGAGTTAATCCGGCAATCTCTAAGTTCCAAGCTTTTCTCTTCTCCAATCTTCTTCCTCTTGCTCTGCCTCTTTGCCCTTTCTCCACTTTCTCAATCGTTTCTCTGTTTCACGTGAAAACTTTCTTTTCCAAATGAGATTCTTTTTCTTATTCCAACTTATATATTATTCCAATAATAATAATAATAATCCAATAATTCCAATAATTCTAATTATTTAATTAAATTAATAAATATAATATTAACTTAAATTAAATAATTATCTTATTATTTTATCGGGGTGTTACAGGTTTCACATCAACATTTCATCATTTCCACAATTCAATCAAATTTCATAGGTTTTAAAACAATGTTTTCATCATTCCCACAATTCAATAAAATTTCATAGGTGTGACAACAACATTTTCATCATGCACATAATTTAATCAAATTTCATGGGTTTAAACAACAACATTTTCATCATTCACACAATTCAATCAAATTTCATGGGTTTAATGTCAAAAATTTCATCAACCCCAGAATTCAATCAAGTTTTATAGGTTTAACAACAACTTCTTCATCATTCACATAATTCAATCAAATTTTATGGATATAAACACAAAATCTTCATCATTCACATAATTCAATCAAATTTTATGGGTTTACCAACAAAACTTTTATCATTCACATAATTCAATCAAATTTCATGGGTTTAACATCATCATTTTGATTATTCCCACAATTCAATCAAATTTCATGGGTTTAACATCAACATTTTCATCATTCCCACAATTCAATCAAATTTCATTGGTTTCACATCATCATTTTAATCATTCCCACAATTCAATCAAATTTAATGGGTTTAACAACAACATTTTCATCATTCACACAATTCAATCAAATTTCATGGGTTTAACAACAAAATTTTCATCATTCAAACAATTCAATCAAATTTCGTGGGTTTAACAATAACACTTTAATTATTCACACAATTCAATCAAATTTCATGGGTTTAACTTCAACATTTCATCATTTCCACAACTCAATCAAATTTCATAGGTTTAAAAACAATGTTTTCTTCATTCCCACAACTCAATCAAATTTCATAGGTTTAACATCATCATTTTCATTATGCACATAATTCAATCAAATTTCATGGGTTTAACAACAACATTTTCAGCATTCCCACAATTCAATCAAATTTTAGGGGTTTAACATCATCATTTTCATCATTCCCATAATTCAATCAAATTTCATGGGTTTAACAACAACATTATCATCATTCACACAATTCAATCAAACTTCATGGGTTTAACAACAAAATTGTCATCATTCAAACAATTCAACCAAATCTTATGGGTTTAACAACAAAATCTTCATCATTCACATAATTCAATCAAATTACATGGGTTTAACAACAACATTTTCATTATTCACACAATTCAATCAAATTTCATTGGTTTAACTTCAACATTTCATCATTTCCACAACTCAATCAAATTTCCTAGGTTTAAAAACAATGTTTTCATCATTCCCACAATTCAATCAAATTTCATAGGTTTAAAAACAATGTTTTCATCATTCCCACAATTCAATCAAATTTCATGGGTTTAACAACAACATTTTCATCATTCACACAATTCAATCAAATTTCATGGGTTTAACAACAAAATCTTCATCATTCAGACAATTCAATCAAATATTATGGTTTAACAACGATTTTTTTATCATTCACATAATTCAATCAAATTTCATAGGTTTAACATCAACATTTTCATCATTCCTACAATTCAATCAAATTTTATGGGTTTAACAACAACATTTTCAGCATTCCCACAATTCAATCAAATTTTATGGGTTTAACAACAAATTTTTTATCATTCACACAATTCAATCAAATTTCATGGGTTTAACATTAACATTTTCATCATCCCCACAATTCAATCAAATTTCATGGGTTTAACAACAACATTTTCATTATTCACACAATTAAATCAAATTTCATGGGTTTCATATCAACATTTCATCATTTCCACAATTCAATCAAACTTCATAGGTTTAAAAACAAAGTTTTCATCATTCCCACAATTCAATCAAATTTCATAGGTGTAACAAAACATTTTCATCATGCACATAATTTAATCAAATTTCATGGGTTTAACAACAACATTTTCATCATTCACACAATTCAATCAAATTTCATGGGTTTAACATCAAAATTTTCATCATCCCCAGAATTCAATCAAGTTTTATGGGTTTAACAACAAATTCTTCATCATTCACATAATTCAATCAAATTTTATGGGTTGAACAAATTTTTTTTATCATTCACATAATTCAATCAAATTTCGTGGGTTTAACATCGTCATTTTCATCATTCCCACAATTCAATCAAATTTCATAGGTTTAAAAACAATGTTTTCATTATTCCCACAATTCAATCCAATGTCATAGGTGTAACAACAACATTTTCATCATGCACAAAATTTAATCAAATTTCATGAGTTTAACATCAAAATTTTCATCAACCCCAGAATTCAATCAAGTTTTATGGGTTTAACAACAAATTCTTCATCATTCACATAATTCAATCAAATTTTATGGATATAAAAACAAAATCTTCATGATTCACATAATTCAATCAAATTTTATGGGTTTAACAACAAATTTTTTATCATTCACATAATTCAATCAAATTTTATGGGTTTAACATCATCATTTTCATCATTCCCACAATTCAATCAAATTTCATGGGTTTAACATCAACATTTTCATCATTCCCACAATTCAATCAAATTTCATGGGTTTAACATCATCATGTTAATCATTCCCCCAATTCAATCAAATTTCATGGGTTTAACGACAACATTTTCATCATTCACACAATTCAATCAAATTTCATGGGTTTAACATCAACATTTTCATCGTTCCCACAATTCAATCAATTTTCATGGGTTAAACAACGACACTTTCATCATTCACACAATGTAATCAAATTTTATGGGTTTAACAACAAATTTTTCATCATTCACATAATTCAATCAAATTTCATGGTTTTAACAACAATATTTTCATTTATTACCACAATTTAATTAAATTTAATGGGTTTAACATCATCATTTTCATCATTCCCATAATTCAATCAAATTTCATGGCCTTAACATCAACATTTTCATCATTCCCATAATTCAATCAATATTTCATGGGGTTTAACATCACATTTTCATCATCCCCACAATTCAATCAAATTTCATGGGTTTAACAACAACATTTTCATTATTCACACAATTCAATCAAATTTCATGGGTTTAACATCAACATTTCATCATTTCCACAACTCAACTAAATTTCCTAGGTTTAAAATTAATGTTTTCATCATTCCCACACTTCAATCAAATTTCATAGGTTTAACAACAACATTTTCATTATGCACATAATTCAATCAAATTTCATGGGTTTAACGACAACATTTTCATCATTCACACAATTCAATCAAATTTCATGGGTTTAACATAAACATTTTCCTCATCCCAAGAATTCAATCAAATTTTATGGGTTTAACGATAAAATCTTCATCATTTACAAAATTCAATCAAATTTTATGGGTTTAACAACAAAATCTTCATCATTCACATAATTCAATCAAATTTTATAGGTTTAACAACAATTTTTTTATCATTCACATAATTCAATCTAATTTCATGGGTTTAACATCATCATTTTTATCATTCCCACAATTCAATCAAATTTCATGGGTTTAACATCAACATTTTCATCATTCCCACAATTCAATCAAATTTCATAGGTTTAACAACAAAATTCTAATCATTCACATAATTCAATCAAATTTCATGGGTTTAACAACAACATTTTCATCATTCACACAATTCAATCAAATTTATGGGTTTAACATCAACATTTCATCATTCACACAATTCAATCAAATTTCGTGGGTTTAACAACAAAATCTTCATCATTCACATAATTCAATCAAATTTCATGGGTTTAACTTCAACATTTCATCATTTCCATAACTCAATCAAATTTCATAGGTTTAAAAACAATGTTTTCATCATTCCCACAACTCAATCAAATTTCATAGGTTTAACATTAACATTTTCATTATGCACATAATTCAATCAAATTTCATGGGTTTAACAACAACATTTTCATCATTCACACAATTCAATCAATTTCATGGGTTTAACAACAAAATCTTCATCATTCAGACAATTCAATCAAATATTATGGGTTAACAACAATTTTTTTATCATTCACATAATTCAATCAAATTTCATAGGTTTAACATCAACATTTTCATCCTTCCCACAATTTAATCAAATTTCATGGGTTTAACATCATTATTTTCATCATTCCTACAATTCAATCAAATTTCATGGGTTTAACAACAACATTTTCGACATTCTCATAATTCAATCAAATTTTATGGGTTTAACAACAAATTTTTTATCATTCACACAATTCAATCAAATTTCACGGGTTTAACATTAACATTTTCATCATCCCCACAATTCAATCAAATTTCATGGGTTTAACATCAACATTTTCATTATTCACACAATTCAATCAAATTTCATGGGTTTCACATTAACATTTCATAATTTCCACAATTCAATCAAATTTCATAGGTTTAAAAACAATGTTTTCATCATTCCCACAATTCAATCAAATTTCATAGGTGTGACAACAACATTTTCATCATTCACATAATTTAATCAAATTTCATGGGTTTAACAACAACATTTTCATCATTCACACAATTCAATCAAATTTCATGGGTTTAATATCAAAATTTTCATCAACCCCAAAATTCAATCAAGTTTTATGGGTTTAACAACAAATTCTTCATCATTCACATAATTCAATCAAATTTTATGGATATAAAAACAAAATCTTCATCATTCACATAATTCAATCAAATTTTATGGGTTTAACAACAAATTTTTTATCATTCACATAATTCAATCAAATTTCATGGGTTTAACATCATCATTTTCATCATTCGCACAATTCAATCAAATTTCATGGGTTTAATGTAACACCTATTTTCTACCGCAAATTATATATCATTAATCAGAGTAAATAAGCACGCATATAAAGCATAGGGCGTCACATCGACGTTTTCAAAAACTAAAAAAGCTTTTAAAAACCAACAATACACCTGGTCATTCAAAATAACACATTTCACTCATCATGAATATTCAAGCAATATGCGTTTGCAGCGGAAAATAAAGAATATTCATGTATTTCATAAAATGATCCATGTCCCATACCATGATCATCTCTCAGTAATCACTTCGAAATAAAATAAAACAAGTAACGACATAAAACATATCAAAATAAAATACGAGTTCAATACCACTAATCTACCCAGTGTTACATGACCAGAGCATTGACTCATTACCTAAATTCAAACTAAATTACGAGAACTCTCCAGCTAATCTTGAGCGAGCTACCGTCCACTTACTCCAGTTATACTACTCTGTAGTATCTGCACGATACCCATGTAAAGGTAACATTCAAACAGAAAGGGTGAGAATTCAAATCATTATGAAATAGCATAATAAGGCAAAACGAGTTAAACCAACAATTAAAGAATTCCTCACACCTTGTATAATTATATCAATAATATTAACAAACAATCATTTCACATACATCACACCCACATCAATACATACATTCAATTATCACATAACTATAAACGACTCAATGCAAGACAATGTGACTCCATGCATGTGGTACCATAATGTGAACCCAAAGTTTCACCGCTTTCCGATTCAATATCTAGAATCCAAGCCACGCTTCCGATCCGGACAAGACCAAAGCACTACGTCTGTTTCCAATGAAGGATCACCGCTTAATACTACGCCTAATCCCAATTAAGGATTAACGTCTGCTACATCTGTTTCCAATGAAGGATCACCGCTTAATACTACGCCTAATCCCAATTAAGGATTAACGTCTGCTACGTCTGTTTCCAATTAAGGATCACCGCTTAATACTACGCTTGATTCCAATCAAGAATCAACATCTGCTCATGTGAACCCACAGTTTCACTACTTCCACAATGAAGTCGACCATGCTATGAATGAATGCACATATAACAACAACATTTTCAGCATTCCCACAATTCAATCAAATTTTATGGGTTTAACAACAAATTTCTAATCATTCACACAATTCAATCAAATTTCATGGGTTTAACAACAATTTTTTTATCATTCCCATAATTCAATCAAATTTCATGGGTTTAACATCATCATTTTCATCATTCCCACAATTCAATCAAATTTCATGGGTTAACATCAACATTTTCATCATTCCCACAATTCAATCAAATTTCATGGGTTTAACATCATCATTTTCATCATTCCCACAATTCAATCAAATTTCATGGGTTTAACAACAACATTATCATCATTCACACAATTCAATCAAATTTCATGGGTTTAACAACAAAATTGTCATCATTCAAACAATTCAATCAAATCTTATGGGTTTAACAACAAAATCTTCATCATTCACATAATTCAATCAAATTACATGGGTTTAACAACAACATTTTCATTATTCACACAATTCAATCAAATTTCATGGGTTTAACTTCAACATTTCATCATTTCCACAACTCAATCAAATTTCATAGGTTTAAAAACAATGTTTTCATCATTCCCACAATTCAATCAAATTTCATGGGTTTAACAACAACATTTTCATCATTCACACAATTCAATCAAATTTCATGGGTTTAACAACAAAATCTTCATCATTCAGACAATTCAATCAAATATTATGGGTTAACAACAATTTTTTTATCATTCACATAATTCAATCAAATTTCATAGGTTTAACATCAACATTTTCATCATTCCCTCAATTTAATCAAATTTCATTGGTTTAACATAATTATTTTCATCATTCCTACCATTCAATCAAATTTCATGGGTTTAACAACAACGTTTTCAGCATTCCCACAATTCAATCAAATTTTATGGGTTTAACAACAAAATTTTTATCATTCACACAATTCAATCAAATTTCATGGGTTTAATGTAACACCCTTCTAAAATACCCCCAAATATTTAATTAAAAATAACAACGTGTCAATCAGAGTAAATATGCAATTTAAGGGTGTCACACAATATTTCACACCATTCAACAATATAACTGTCATGCTCTTTTATTAATCCAAAACATAAACATTTGCATAAAACGCAGCGGTAAAATTATTCAACAAAGTAAAAACATCCCGTCCCGATGTTACATCTATCAGAGCACGACCCACTAAGGAGACTACACTAGACTCCACGCACTAGCTTCTACTCAATCACTGCTCGTTACCTGAAAAATAGTTGTAAGGGTGAGTTCCTCAATCGATATAATAAGCATTATAAATTATCATGTAATGCTAAGTAATTTCACACATTCATCACCCTAATCAGATCATACATTCAGCAACGGCAATATCAACTAGAATCATACTCAACTCAATCACAAAACACACGTATAATATTGGAATACATCCATTCATATTATACGCCATACAATACAATATGCAATGAGACTCCATGCATGCGGTACCGACTATTTGTGAACATATAGTTCACCTCACCGTCCAAATCCAGGCACGGCTACCAAGCCCACTAGTCCCACTCATTTGAGACCTAGTGACTCACTCACTAATTCCTCACCATGGGAATTAGCTACCACCCCTCAAGGGCCATGCTATGCACGCTAATTCACCTAGCATGCAAACATCAACAACAGTCCATAATGACTAACTCACTAATTCCTCACCATGGGAATTAGCTACCACCATAAAGGCCACAATATGCACGCTAACCACCTAGCAATGCAACATCAACAACAATTCAAGAATAGACATATGCTCACACTCTAAGCCATAAACAGTCTTCACAAATGCATACATAACTGATACATTCAACATCATGCATACCATCACACATTATCAACACATTTTACCACAAAAGCATATTATATCATGCCAAACAACAATCACAGTATTAGCACACTCTACTAATACCTATACCACTCAAAACAACGGGAAATGATCCCTACTACATCATGCATCAGCTAAGTTACATCACTCAGCCTAAACAACCAAAAACTGCACAACAACAGCTCAGAAAAACCACAAATCTGCCCATACGCGTATTGCCTATGCCCATACGCGTATCGCCCAATTCCTGGCCAAGTCCATACGCGTATCACCTATGCCCATACGCGTATGGTGCATGTCCTCGCCCAACCCATACGCGTATCACCTGTCTCATACGCGTATGCTACGCGTAACAATCTCCCATTACGCGTACCAACAGAGACAATTTTACGTTCAAAATATCATCTTCCTCACCCATACGCGTAAGGCCTCCTCCATACGCGTACCAGCCATCTCATACGCGTATTGCCTAGTGCCATACGCGTATGACCAGAACCAGAATTTCCAGATCTGCAATGGCTTCCTCTGCTACGAAATTCCTCAAATCCAACCTTCCACAGTCCAATTTTTCACAGTATTCGTTCACATCATCTAACACAATCATATCTTATTCAATCTCACAAATCCTAACACTATTGCATCTAATTCCTACGAATTTCATTCAATTTTAATCCAGATTCGTTCATCCCAAAAGTTCACAATTTCATCATGCATCATTCTAATCAGAGGCAAATCAATGGTTTATCACTACCCATTACATATTATCCCATAATACCCATTAAACGATGATAAACCCCCCTTACCTGAGTTAATCCGGCAATCTCTGAGCTCCCAGCTTTTCCTTCCTTCAACCTCCGTTCTCTGGCTCTTTGCCCTTTTCCACTTTTCCACTTTTTGTCTCCTTTTCCTTTTCACGTGAAAATAACCCTTTTTTACCAAATGGAACCTTTTTACTGATTTCTACATTTATTCCAATAATAATAATAATCTCATAATATTTCCAATGATTATTATTCCAATAATAATAATAATCTCAATTATTTAATTAAATTAATAAATATATTATTAACTCAATTTAAATAATTATCTTATTTTATCGGGGTGTTACAACTCTCCCCCACTAAAAGAGTTTTCGTCCTCGAAAACATACCTCAAGCGAATAACTCAGGATAAGACTCCTTCATCTGACTCTCAAGTTCCCAAGTCACATTGCCACCTGTTGGTCCTCCCCAAGCTACCTTCACCAAGGCAATCTCTTTACCCCGCAACTGCTTCAACTCTCGATCCTCTATCCTCATAGGTGATGTCTCAACAGTCAGGTTATCTCTCACCTGTACATCATCTATTTGGACTACATGCGACGGATCATGAATGTACCTCCTCAACTGAGACACATGAAAAACCTCATGCAAATTCGCAAGTGACGGCGGTAAAGCGATACGATAGGCTACCTCCCCTATCCTTTCCAAAATCTGATAAGGACCAATAAATCGAGGTGTCAACTTCTTCGACTTCAAAGCTCGACCAACCCCAGTTATCGGAGTAACACGAAGAAACACATGCTCTCCCTCTTGAAACTCAAGTGACTTCCTCCTCTTGTCGTGATAACTCTTCTGACGACTCTGAGAAATTCTCATCTTCTCCTGAATCATCTTAATCTTTTCCGTAGTCTGTTGAACAATCTCCGGTCCAACCACAACACTCTCACCGGACTCATACCAACATAAAGGTGTCCGACATCTCCTACCATACAAAGCTTCAAACGGTGCCATACCAATGCTCGAATGAAAACTATTGTTGTAGGTAAACTCAATCAAAGGTAAATAACAATCCCAAGTACCTCCCTTTTCCAGAACACAAGCCCTCAAAAGATCCTCTAGCGACTGAATCGTCCTCTCAGTCTGACCATCAGTCTGCGGATGATATGCAGAACTCAATCTCAGCTTAGTTCCCAAAGCCCTCTGCAAACCTTCCCAGAACTTCGATGTAAATCTAGGATCTCTGTCCGAAACAATACTCGACGGAATACCATGCAAACTTACAATCTTCTCAATATACAACTCAGCTAATCTCTCTAACGGATAATCCATTCTGATCGGAATGAAATGAGCCGACTTTGTCAATCTGTCAACAATCACCCAAATAGCTTCAAAATTCTTAATTGTCCTCGGTAACCCAGAAACAAAATCCATACTGATACTATCCCACTTCCACTCTGGAATAGCCAACGGTTGCATTAGCCCAGACGGCTTCTGATGCTCAATCTTTGACTTCTGACAAGTCAAACAAGAATACACAAAACTCGCAATTTCTCTTTTCATTCCCGGCCACCAAAATAACTTTTTCAAATCATGATACATCTTCGTAGCTCCAGGATGAATACTCAGGCCGCTACGATGTCCTTCCTCAAGAATACTCTTCTTAAGTTCGGTAACATCCGGAATACACACCCGATTACCAAACCTCAAAACACCATTCTCATCAACTCTGAATTCACCACCTTGACCTTGATTCACTAGAGTCAACTTATCAACCAAAAACACATCGGATTTCTGACCCTCTCTAATCTCATCCAGAATACCACTCGTTAACTTCAACATTCCCAATTTAACACTATTGCGAGTACTCTCACACACCAAACTCAAGTCTCTAAACTGCTCAATTAAATCCAATTCCTTAACCATTAACATAGACATATGCAATGATTTCCGACTCAATGCATCAGCCACTACGTTTGCTTTACCCGGATGGTAATTCAAACCAAAGTCATAATCCTTCAAGAACTCTAACCATCTCCTCTGTCTCATATTCAGCTCTTTCTGATCAAACAAATACTTTAAACTTTTATGGTCACTGAAAACCTCAAATCTTGACCCGTACAAGTAATGCCTCCATAACTTCAGAACAAATACCACAGCTTCCAACTCTAAATCGTGTGTCGGATAGTTCCTCTCATGCACTCTCAGTTGTCTCGAAGCATAAGCTATAACCTGCTTATTCTGCATCAACACACCACCCAAACCCAACAATGAAGCATCACAGTAAACCTCAAATAGTTCCGACGAACTCGGTAATATCAGAATAGGAGCAGTAGTTAACCTTCTCTTTAACTCTTGGAAACCTTCTTCACATTTTGAGTCCCAAACAAATGCTTGCCCCTTTCTAGTCAACATCGTCAACGGTAACGCCAACTTAGAAAATCCCTCGATGAACTTCCTATAATAACCTGCAAGTCCAAGAAAACTTCTTATCTCAGAAACTGACTTCGGAGCTTCCCACTTAGATACCGCTTCTATCTTAGAAGGATCGACAGCAACGCCACCTCTTGAAATCACATGACCAAGAAAACTAACCTCTTCTAACCAAAATTCACACTTGGATAGTTTAGCAAATAACTTCTTTTCTCGAAGAACTCCTAACACCACTCTCAAATGCTCGGCATGCTCTTCTTCAGATTTCGAATACACCAAAATCTCATCAATAAACACCACAACAAACTGATCTAGGTACGGATGGAAAATCCTATTCATATACTCCATAAATACTCCAGGCGCATTAGTCACACCAAAAGGCATTACAGAATACTCATAATGTCCATACCTTGTTCTGAAAGCAGTTTTCTGAATATCCTCAGTTTTCACACGTATCTGATGATACCCAGATCTCAAATCTATTTTACTGAACACACTCGCACCCACCAACTGATCCATCAAATCATCAATCCTTGGTAAAGGATACCGATTCTTGATCGTCACTTTATTCAGTTGCCTGTAGTCCACACACAACCTCATAGTACCTTCTTTCTTCTTAACCAATAACACTGGTGCACCCCACGGTGACACACTCGGACGAATGAATTTCTTATCCAACAGATCTTCCAGCTGACTCTTCAATTCAGTTAACTCAACAGCAGACATCCGGTACGGAGCCATCGATATCGGCCTAGTACCAGGTACCAAATCAATCGAGAACTCAACTTCACGCTCTGGCGGTAATTCATTCACTTCTTCAGGAAACACATCAGGAAAATCACACACCACAGCCAGATCGCAATTCACCAGTTTATCTTTAGCCTCCAAAGTCGCTAATAGCATAAACAATTCTGCCCCATCTGCTACTGCCTCATTCACCTGCCTTGCTGATAGAAACAAACTCTTTCCTTCCTCAATCTCAGGAAATATCACAGTCTTATCAAAACAGTTGATATAAACTCGGTTAAACACCAACCAGTTCATTCCCAGGATAACATCAATCTGCACTAATGGAAGACACACAAGGTCCATCCCAAAGTCTCTACCAAAAATACTCACAGGACAATTTAAACAAACTGAAGTAGTAGTCACTGAACCCTTCGCAGGAGTATCAATCACCATACTTCCATGCATCTCAGATATCTCTAATCTAAGTTTCACAGCACAATCCAACGATATAAAGGAATGAGTCGCGCCTGTGTCAATAATAGCTACAAGAGGAAAGCCATTAATATAACACGTACCTCAGATCAAACGATCATCTGCAGAAGTCTCAGAACCCGATAAAGCAAAGGCCTTGCCTCCCGACTGATTCTCTTTCTTCGGCTTAGGACACTGTGGACTGATATGACCCACCTCTCCACAGTTGAAACAAGTCACAGTCTTCGACCGGCACTCTGCAGCCAAATGACCACCTTTTCCACACTTGAAACACTTCTTCTCAGTACTGGTACACTCATGGATACGATGTCCAGCCTGACCACATCTGAAACACTTAGCAGGAGCACTAGAGTCTCCCCCACTAGGCCTCTTCATCCCGCTCTGTCTCTGGAAACCTCTGCCAGCTGCATACGGTTTCCCACGATCATTCTGATTCTTGCCTTTCCTATCAACCCTCTGCTGATAGCTCTCCGCTCTAGCCTTGGTATCCTGTTCAAAAATCCTGCAACAGTCAACCAAATCAGAAAACACTCTAATCCGCTGATATCCAATAGCCTGCTTGATCTCGGGACGTAACCCGTTCTCAAACTTCACACACTTCGAAAATTCCCCAGTAGCCTCATTATAGGGAGTGTAATACTTCGACAGCTCGGTGAACTTAGCAGCATACTCAGTAACAGACCGATTGCCCTGCTTCAATTCCAAGAACTCTATCTCTTTCTTTCCTCTAACATCCTCTGGAAAATACTTCCTCAGGAATCTCTCTCTGAACACAGCCCAAGTGATCTCAGCATTCCCAGCAGTTTCCAACTCAGTGCGGGTAGCAACCCACCAATCATCTGCTTCCTCTGACAGCATATGCGTACCGAACCTGACCTTCTGGTTATCAGCAGACTCCGTCACTCGGAAGATCCTCTCGATCTCCTTCAACCACTTCTGAGCACCATCTGGATCGTATGCTCCCTTGAACATTGGAGGATATTTTCTTCTGGAACTCACTCAGTTGACGAGCAGCTCCCAGTCCCACAACATTCGGATTCCCTCCAAGTACTCCAGCTAGCATACCCAGAGCCTCAGCAATCGCAGCATCGTCTCTACCTCTTCCAGCCATCTCTATTCTGAAAGCCCAACAAGCTAAAACAATAAGTACTGATAGGGTTACACAACACCTATCCCGTACAGGGGAACAGAATAATTATGACTCGACTCGACCGACTATGCTCTGATACCACTAATGTAACACCCTTCTAAAATACCCCCAAATATTTAATTAAAAATAACAACGTGTCAATCAGAGTAAATATGCAATTTAAGGGTGTCACACAATATTTCACACCATTCAACAATATAACTGTCATGCTCTTTTATTAATCCAAAACATAAACATTTGCATAAAACGCAGCGGTAAAATTATTCAACAAAGTAAAAACATCCCGTCCCGATGTTACATCTATCAGAGCACGACCCACTAAGGAGACTACACAAAACTCGCAATTCTCTTTTCATTCCCGGCCACCAAAATAACTTTTTCAAATCATGATACATCTTCGTAGCTCCAGGATGAATACTCAGGCCACTACGATGTCCTTCCTCAAGAATACTCTTCTTAAGTTCGGTAACATCCGGAATACACACCCGATTACCAAATTTCAAAACACCATTCTCATCAACTCTGAATTCACCACCTTGACCTTGATTCACTAGAGTCAACTTATCAACCAAAAACACATCGGATTTCTGACCCTCTCTAATCTCATCCAGAATACCACTCGTTAACTTCAACATTCCCAATTTAACACTATTGTGAGTACTCTCACACACCAAACTCAAGTCTCTAAACTGCTCAATTAAATCCAATTCCTTAACCATTAACATAGACATATGCAATGATTTCCGACTCAATGCATCAGCCACTACGTTTGCTTTACCCGGATGGTAATTCAAACCAAAGTCATAATCCTTCAAGAACTCTAACCATCTCCTCTGTCTCATATTCAGCTCTTTCTGATCAAACAAATACTTTAAACTTTTATGGTCACTGAAAACCTCAAATCTTGACCCGTACAAGTAATGCCTCCATAACTTCAGAACAAATACCACAGCTGCCAACTCTAAATCGTGTGTCGGATAGTTCCTCTCATGAACTCTCAGTTGTCTCGAAGCATAAGCTATAACCTGCTTATTCTGCATCAACACACCACCCAAACCCAACAATGAAGCATCACAGTAAACCTCAAATAGTTCCGACGAACTCGGTAATATCAGAATAGGAGCAGTAGTTAACCTTCTCTTTAACTCTTGGAAACCTTCTTCACATTTTGAGTCCCAAACAAACGCTTGCCCCTTTCTAGTCAACATCGTCAACGGTAACGCCAACTTAGAAAATCCCTCAATGAACTTCCTATAATAACCTGCAAGTCCAAGAAAACTTCTTATCTCAGAAACTGACTTCGGAGCTTCCCACTTAGATACCGCTTCTATCTTAGAAGGATCACAGCAAACCACCTCTTGAAATCACATGACCAAGAAAACTAACCTCTTCTAACCAAAATTCACACTGGATAGTTTAGCAAATAACTTCTTTTCTCGTAGAACTCCTAAAACCACTCTCAAATGCTCAGCATGCTCTTCTTCAGATTTCGAATACACCAAAATATCATCAATAAACACCACAACAAACTGATCTAGGTACGGATGGAAAATCCTATTCATATACTCCATAAATACTCCAGGCGCATTAGTCACACCAAAAGGCATTACAGAATACTCATAATGTCCATACCTTGTTCTGAAAGCAGTTTTCTGAATATCCTCAGTTTTCACACGTATCTGATGATACCCAGATCTCAAATCTATTTTGCTGAACACACTCGCACCAACCAACTGATCCATCAAATCATCAATCCTCGGTAAAGGATACCGATTCTTGATCGTCACTTTATTCAGTTGCCTGTAGTCCACACACAACCTCATAGTACCTTCTTTCTTCTTAACCAATAACACTGGTGCACCCCACGGTGACACACTCGGACGAATAAATTTCTTATCCAACAGATCTTCCAGCTGACTCTTCAATTCAGTTAACTCAACAGCAGACATACGGTACGGAGCCATCGATATCGGCCTAGTACCAGGTACCAAATCAATCGAGAACTCAACTTCACGCTCTGGCGGTAATTCATTCACTTCTTCAGGAAACACATCAGGAAATCACACACCACAGCTAGATCGCAATTCACCAGTTTATCTTTAGCCTCCAAAGTCGCTAATAGCATAAACAACTCTGCCCCATCTGCTACTGCCTCATTCACCTGCCTTGCTGATAGAAACAAACTCTTTCCTTCCTCAATCTCAGGAAATATCACAGTCTTATCAAAACAGTTGATATAAACTCGGTTAAACACCAACCAGTTCATTCCCAGGATAACATCAATCTGCACTAATGGAAGACACACAAGGTCCATCCCAAAGTCTCTACCAAAAATACTCAAAGGACAATTTAAACAAACTGAAGTAGTAGTCACTGAACCCTTCGCAGGAGTATCAATCACCATACTTCCATGCATCTCAGATATCTCTAACTTAAGTTTCACAGCACAATCCAACGATATAAAGGAATGAGTCGCGCCTGTGTCAATAATAGCTACAAGAGGAAAGCCATTAATATAACACGTACCTCAGATCAAACGATCATCTGCAGAAGTCTCAGAACCCGATAAAGCAAAGGCCTTGCCTCCCGACTGATTCTCTTTCTTCGGCTTAGGACACTGTGGACTGATATGACCCACCTCTCCACAGTTGAAACAAGTCACAGTCTTCGACCGGCACTCTGCAGCCAAATGACCACCTTTTCCACACTTGAAACACTTCTTCTCAGTACTGGTACACTCATGGATACGATGTCCAGCCTGACCACATCTGAACACTTAGCAGGAGCACTAGAGTCTCCCCCACTAGGCCTCTTCATCCCACTGTCTCTGGAAACCTCTGCCAGCTGCATACGGTTTCCCACGATCATTCTGATTCTTGCCTTTCCTATCAACCCTCTGCTGATAGCTCTCCGCTCTAGCCTTGGTATCCTGTTCAAAAATCCTGCAACAGTCAACCAAATCAGAAAACACTCTAATCCGCTGATATCCAATAGCCTGCTTGATCTCGGGACGTAACCCGTTCTCAAACTTCACACACTTCGAAAATTCCCCAGTAGCCTCATTATAGGGAGTGTAATACTTCGACAGCTCGGTGAACTTAGCAGCATACTCAGTAACAGACCGATTGCCCTGCTTCAATTCCAAGAACTCTATCTCTTTCTTTCCTCTAACATCCTCTGGAAAATACTTCCTCAGGAATCTCTCTCTGAACACAGCCCAAGTGATCTCAGCATTCCCAGCAGTTTCCAACTCAGTGCGGGTAGCAACCCACCAATCATCTGCTTCCTCTGACAGCATATGCGTACCGAACCTGACCTTCTGGTTATCAGCAGACTCCGTCACTCGGAAGATCCTCTCGATCTCCTTCAACCACTTCTGAGCACCATCTGGATCGTATGCTCCCTTGAACATTGGAGGATTATTTTCTTCTGGAACTCACTCAGTTGACGAGCAGCTCCCAGTCCCACAACATTCGGATTCCCTCCAAGTACTCCAGCTAGCATACCCAGAGCCTCAGCAATCGCAGCATCGTCTCTACCTCTTCCAGCCATCTCTATTCTGAAAGCCCAACAAGCTAAAACAATAAGTACTGATAGGGTTACACAACACCTATCCCGTACAGGGGAACAGAATAATTATGACTCGACTCGACCGACTATGCTCTGATACCACTAATGTAACACCCTTCTAAAATACCCCCAAATATTTAATTAAAAATAACAACGTGTCAATCAGAGTAAATATGCAATTTAAGGGTGTCACACAATATTTCACACCATTCAACAATATAACTGTCATGCTCTTTTATTAATCCAAAACATAAACATTTGCATAAAACGCAGCGGTAAAATTATTCAACAAAGTAAAAACATCCCGTCCCGATGTTACATCTATCAGAGCACGACCCACTAAGGAGACTACACTAGACTCCACGCACTAGCTTCTACTCAATCACTGCTCGTTACCTGAAAAATAGTTGTAAGGGTGAGTTCCTCAATCGATATAATAAGCATTATAAATTATCATGTAATGCTAAGTAATTTCACACATTCATCACCCTAATCAGATCATACATTCAGCAACGGCAATATCAACTAGAATCATACTCAACTCAATCACAAAACACACGTATAATATTGGAATACATCCATTCATATTATACGCCATACAATACAATATGCAATGAGACTCCATGCATGCGGTACCGACTATTTGTGAACATATAGTTCACCTCACCGTCCAAATCCAGGCACGGCTACCAAGCCCACTAGTCCCACTCATTTGAGACCTAGTGACTCACTCACTAATTCCTCACCATGGGAATTAGCTACCACCCCTCAAGGGCCATGCTATGCACGCTAATTCACCTAGCATGCAAACATCAACAACAGTCCATAATGACTAACTCACTAATTCCTCACCATGGGAATTAGCTACCACCATAAAGGCCACAATATGCACGCTAACCACCTAGCAATGCAACATCAACAACAATTCAAGAATAGACATATGCTCACACTCTAAGCCATAAACAGTCTATTCACAAATGCATACATAACTGATACATTCACAGCATCATGCATACCATCACACATTATCAACACATTTTACCACAAAAGCATATTATATCATGCCAAACAACAATCACAGTATTAGCACACTCTACTAATACCTATACCACTCAAAACAACGGGAAATGATCCCTACTACATCATGCATCAGCTAAGTTACATCACTCAGCCTAAACAACCAAAAACTGCACAACAACAGCTCAGAAAAACCACAAATCTGCCCATACGCGTATTGCCTATGCCCATACGTGTATCGCCCAATTCCTGGCCAAGTCCATACGCGTATCACCTATGCCCATACGCGTATGGCGCATGTCCTCGCCCAACCCATACGCGTATCACCTGTCTCATACGCGTATGCTACGCGTAACAATCTCCCATTACGCGTACCAACAGAGACAATTTTACGTTCAAAATATCATCTTCCTCACCCATACGCGTAAGGCCTCCTCCATACGCGTACCAGCCATCTCATACGCGTATTGCCTAGTGCCATACGCGTATGACCAGAACCAGAATTTCCAGATCTGCAATGGCTTCCTCTGCTACGAAATTCCTCAGATCCAACCTTCCACAGTCCAATTTTTCACAGTATTCGTTCACATCATCTAACACAATCATATCTTATTCAATCTCACAAATCCTAACACTATTGCATCTAATTCCTACGAATTTCATTCAATTTTAATCCAGATTCGTTCATCCCAAAAGTTCACAATTTCATCATGCATCATTCTAATCAGAGGCAAATAAATGGTTTATCACTACCCATTACATATTATCCCATAATACCCATTAAACGATGATAAACCCCCCTTACCTGAGTTAATCCGGCAATCTCTGAGCTCCCAGCTTTTCCTTCCTTCAACCTTCGTTCTCTGGCTCTTTGCCCTTTTCCACTTTTCCACTTTTTGTCTCCTTTTCCTTTTCACGTGAAAATAACCCTTTTTTACCAAATGGAACCTTTTTACTGATTTCTACATTTATTCCAATAATAATAATAATCTCAATAATATTCAATAATTATTATTCCAATAATAATAATAATCTCAATTATTTAATTAAATTAATAAATATATTATTAACTCAATTTAAATAATTATCTTATTTTATCGGGGTGTTACATTTAACATTAACCTTTTCATCATCCCCACAATTCAATCAAATTTCATGGGTTTAACAACAACATTTTCATTATTCACACAATTCAATCAAATTTCATGGGTTTCACATCAACATTTCATCATTTCCACAATTCAATCAAATTTCATAGGTGGTAACAACAACATTTCATCATGCACATAATTTAATCAAATTTCATGGGTTTAACAACAACATTGTCATCATTCATACAATTCAATCAAATTTCATGGGTTTAACAACAAAATTTTCATCATTCAAACAATTCAATCAAATCTTATGGGTTTAACAACAAAATCTTCATCATTCACATAATTCAATCAAATTTCGTGGGTTTAACAAAAACATTTTCATTATTCACACAATTCAATCAAATTTCATGGGTTTAACTTCAACATTTCATCATTTCCACAACTCAATCAAATTTCATAGGTTTAAAAAGAATGTTTTCATCATTCCCACAACTCAATCAAATTTCATAGGTTTAACAATAACATTTTCAATATGCACATAATTCAATCAAATTTCATGGGTTTAACAACAACATTTTAATCATTCACACAATTCAATCAAATTTCATGGGTTTAACAACAAAATCTTCATCATTCAGACAATTCAATCAAAATTTATGGGTTTAACAACAAATTTTGTATCATTCCCATAATTCAATCAAATTTCATGGGTTTAACATCATCGTTTTCATCATTCCCACAATTCAATCAAATTTCATGGGTTTAACATCAACATTTTCTTCATTCCCACAATTCAATCAAATTTCATGGGTTTAACATCATCATTTTCATCATTCCCACAATTCAATCAAATTTCATGGGTTTAACAACAACATTATCATCATTCACACAATTCAATCAAATTCCATGGGTTTAACAACAAAATTTTCATCATTCAAACAATTCAATCAAATCTTATGGGTTTAACAACAAAATCTTCATCATTCACATAATTCAATCAAATTTTATGGGTTTAACAACAGATTTTTTATCATTCCCATAATTCAATCAAATTTCAGGGGTTTAACATCATCATTTTCATCATTCCCACAATTCAATCAAATTTCATGGGTTTAACATCAACATTCTCATCATTCCCACAATTCAATCAAATTTCATGTGTTTAACATCATCATTTTCATCATTCCCACAATTCAATCAAATTTCATGGGTTTAACAACAACATTATCATCATTCACACATTCAATCAAATTCCATGGGTTTAACAACAAAATTTTCATCATTCAGACAATTCCATCAAATCTTATGGGTTTAACAACAAAATCTTCATCATTCACATGATTCAATCAAATTACATGGGTTTAACAACAACATTTTCATTTATCACACAATTCAATCAAATTTCATGGGTTTAACTTCAACATTTCATCATTTCCACAACTCAATCAAATTTCCTAGGTTTAAAAACAATGTTTTCATCATTCCCACAATTCAATCAAATTTCATAGGTTTAAAAACAATGTTTTCATCATTCCCACAATTCAATAAAATTTCATGGGTTTAACAACAACATTTTCATCATTCACATAATTCAATCAAATTTCATGGGTTTAACAACAAAATCTTCATCATTCAGACAATTCAATCAAATATTATGGGTTAACAACAATTTTTTTATCATTCACATAATTCAATCAAATTTCATAGGTTTAACATCAACATTTTCATCATTCCCACAATTTAATCAAATTTCATGGGTTTAACATCATTATTTTCATCATTCCTACAATTCAATCAAATTTCATGGGTTTAACGACAACATTTTCAGCATTCCCACAATTCAATCAAATTTTATGGGTTTAAGAACAAATTTTTTATCATTCACACAATTCAATCAAATTTCATGTGTTTAACATTAACATTTTCATCATCCCCACAATTCAATCAAATTTCATGGGTTTAACAACAACATTATCATCATTCACACAATTCAATCAAATTCCATGGGTTTAACAACAAAATTTTCATCATTCAGACAATTCCATCAAATCTTATGGGTTTAACAACAAAATCTTCATCATTCACATGATTCAATCAAATTACATGGGTTTAACAACAACATTTTCATTATTCACACAATTCAATCAAATTTCATGGGTTTAACTTCAACATTTCATCATTTCCACAACTCAATCAAATTTCCTAGGTTTAAAAACAATGTTTTCATCATTCCCACAATTCAATCAAATTTCATAGGTTTAAAAACAATGTTTTCATCATTCCCACAATTCAATAAAATTTCATGGGTTTAACAACAACATTTTCATCATTCACATAATTCAATCAAATTTCATGGGTTTAACAACAAAATCTTCATCATTCAGACAATTCAATCAAATATTATGGGTTAACAAATTTTTTTTTATCATTCACATAATTCAATCAAATTTCATAGGTTTAACATCAACATTTTCATCATTCCCACAATTTAATCAAATTTCATGGGTTTAACATCATTATTTTCATCATTCCTACAATTCAATCAAATTTCATGGGTTTAACGACAACATTTTCAGCATTCCCACAATTTAATCAAATTTCATGGGTTTAACATCATTTATTTCATCATTCCTACAATTCAATCAAATTTCATGGGTTTAACGACAACATTTTCAGCATTCCCACAATTCAATCAAATTTTATGGGTTTAAGAACAAATTTTTTATCATTCACACAATTCAATCAAATTTCATGTGTTTAACATTAACATTTTCATCATCCCCACAATTCAATCAAATTTCATAGGTTTAACATTAACATTTTCATTATGCACATAATTCAATCAAATTCCATGGGTTTAACAACAAAATTTTCATCATTCAGACAATTCCATCAAATCTTATGGGTTTAACAACAAAATCTTCATCATTCACATGATTCAATCAAATTACATGGGTTTAACAACAACATTTTCATTATTCACACAATTCAATCAAATTTCATGGGTTTAACTTCAACATTTCATCATTTCCACAACTCAATCAAATTTCCTAGGTTTAAAAACAATGTTTTCATCATTCCCACAATTCAATCAAATTTCATAGGTTTAAAAACAATGTTTTCATCATTCCCACAATTCAATAAAATTTCATGGGTTTAACAACAACATTTTCATCATTCACATAATTCAATCAAATTTCATGGGTTTAACAACAAAATCTTCATCATTCAGACAATTCAATCAAATATTATGGGTTAACAACAATTTTTTTTTATCATTCACATAATTCAATCAAATTTCATAGGTTTAACATCAACATTTTCATCATTCCCACAATTTAATCAAATTTCATGGGTTTAACATCATTATTTTCATCATTCCTACAATTCAATCAAATTTCATGGGTTTAACGACAACATTTTCAGCATTCCCACAATTCAATCAAATTTTATGGGTTTAAGAACAAATTTTTTATCATTCACACAATTCAATCAAATTTCATGTGTTTAACATTAACATTTTCATCATCCCCACAATTCAATCAAATTTCATGGGTTTAACAACAACATTTTCATCATTCACACAATTCAATCAAATTTCATGGGTTTAACATCAAAATTTTCATCATCCCCAGAATTCAATCAAGTTTTATGGGTTTAACAACATCATTTTCATCATTCTCACAATTCAATCAAATTTCATGGGTTTAACAACAACATTTTCATCATTGACACAATTCAATCAAATTTCATGGGTTTAACAACAAAATTTTCATCATTCAAACAATTCAATTAAATCTTATGGGTTTAACAACAAAATCTTCATCATTCACATAATTCAAATGAATTTCATGGGTTTAACAACAACATTTTCATTATTCACACAATTCAATCAAATTTCATGGGTTTAACTTCAACATTTCATCATTTCCACAACTCAATCAAATTTCATAGGTTTAAAAACAATGTTTTCATCATTCCCACAACTTAATCAAATTTCATAGGTTTAACATTAACATTTTCATTATGCACATAATTCAATAAAATTTCATGGGTTTAACAACAACATTTTTATCATTCACATAAATCAATCAAATTTCTTGGGTTTAACAACAAACTCTTCATCATTCAGACAATTCAATCAAATATTATGGGTTAACAACAATTTTTTTATCATTCACATAATTCAATCAAATTTCATATGTTTAACATCAACATTTTCATCCTTCCCACAATTTAATCAAATTTCATGGGTTTAACATCATTATTTTCATCATTCCTACAATTCAATCAAATTTCATGGGTTTAACAACATTTTCAACATTCCCATAATTCAATCAAATTTTATGGGTTTAACAACAAATTTTTTATCATTCACACAATTCAATCAAATTTCATGGGTTTAACATTAACATTTTCATCATCCCCACAATTCAATCAAATTTCATGGGTTTAGCATCAACATTTTCATTATTCACACAATTCAATCAAATTTCATGGGTTTCACATCAACATTTCATCATTTCCACAATTCAATCAAATTTCATAGGTTTAAAAACATGTTTTCATCATTCCCACAATTCAATCAAATTTCATAGGTGTGACAACAACATTTTCATCATTCACACAATTCAATCAAATTTCATGGGTTTAACATCAAATTTTCATCATCCCAGAATTCAATCAAGTTTTATGGGTTTAACAGCAAATTCTTCATCATTCACATAATTCAATCAAATTTTATGGGTTGAACAAAAATTTTTATCATTCACATAGTTCAATCAAATTTCGTGGGTTAACATCGTCATTTTCATCATTCCCACAATTCAATCAATTTTCATGGGTTTAACATCAAATTTTCATCATTCCCACAATTCAATTAAATTTCATGGGTTTAACATCATCATTTTCATCATTCTCACAATTCAATCAAATTTCATGGGTTTAACAACAACATTTTCATCATTGACACAATTCAATCAAATTTCATGGGTTTAACAACAAAATTTTCATCATTCAAACAATTCAATCAAATCTTATGGGTTTAACAACAAAATATTCATCATTCACAAAATTGAATCGAATTTCATGGGTTTAACAACAACATTTTCATTATTCACACAATTCAATCAAATTTCATGGGTTTAACTTCAACATTTCATCATTTCCACAACTCAATCAAATTTCATAGGTTTAAAAACAATGTTTTCATCATTCCCACGAATCAATCAAATTTCATAGGTTTAACATTAACATTTTCATTATGCACATAATTCAATCAAATTTCATGGGTTTAACAACAACATTTTCATCATTCACATAAATCAATCAAATTTCATGGGTTTAACAACAAAATCTTCATCATTCAGACAATTCAATCAAATATTATGGGTTAACAAATTTTTTTTTATCATTCACATAATTCAATCAAATTTCATAGGTTTAACATCAACATTTTCATCCTTCCCACAATTTAATCAAATTTCATGGGTTTAACATCATTATTTTCATCATTCCTACAATTCAATCAAATTTCATGGGTTTAACAACATTTTCAACATTCCCATAATTCAATCAAATTTTATGGGTTTAACAACAAATTTTTTATCATTCACACAATTCAATCAAATTTCATGGGTTTAACATTAACATTTTCATCATCCCCACAATTCAATCAAATTTCATGGCTTTAGCATCAACATTTTCATTATTCACACAATTCAATCAAATTTCATGGGTTTCACATCAACATTTCATCATTTCCACAATTCAATCAAATTTCATAGGTTTAAAAACAATGTTTTCATCATTCCCACGAATCAATCAAATTTCATAGGTTTAACATTAACATTTTCATTATGCACATAATTCAATCAAATTTCATGGGTTTAACAACAACATTTCATCATTCACATAAATCAATCAAATTTCATGGGTTTAACAACAAAATCTTCATCATTCAGACAATTCAATCAAATATTATGGGTTAACAACAATTTTTTTATCATTCACATAATTCAATCAAATTTCATAGGTTTAACATCAACATTTTCATCCTTCCCACAATTTAATCAAATTTCATGGGTTTAACATCATTATTTTCATCATTCCTACAATTCAATCAAATTTCATGGGTTTAACAACATTTTCAACATTCCCATAATTCAATCAAATTTTATGGGTTTAACAACAAATTTTTTATCATTCACACAATTCAATCAAATTTCATGGGTTTAACATTAACATTTTCATCATCCCCACAATTCAATCAAATTTCATGGGTTTAGCATCAACATTTTCATTATTCACACAATTCAATCAATTTCATGGGTTTCACATCAACATTTCATCATTTCCACAATTCAATCAAATTTCATAGGTTTAAAAACAATGTTTTCATCATTCCCACAATTCAATCAAATTTCATAGGTGTGACAACAACATTTTCATCATCCACATAATTTAATCAAATTTCATGGGTTTAACAACAACATTTTCATCATTCACACAATTCAATCAAATTTCATGGGTTTAACATCAAAATTTTCATCATCCCCAGAATTCAATCAAGTTTTATGGGTTTAACAGCAAATTCTTCATCATTCACATAATTCAATCAAATTTTATGGGTTGAACAACAAATTTTTTATCATTCACATAGTTCAATCAAATTTCGTGGGTTTAACATCGTCATTTTCATCATTCCCACAATTCAATCAAATTTCATGGGTTTAACATCAACATTTTCATCATTCCCACAATTCAATCAAATTTCATGGGTTTACAACATCATTTTTTCATCATTCACACAATTCAATCAAATTTCATGGGTTTAACATCAACATTTCATCATTTCCACAATTCAATCAAATTTCATAGGTTTAAAAACAATGTTTTTCATCATTTCCACAATTCAATCAAATTTTATGGGTTTAAAAACAAGTTTTCATCATTCCCACAATTCAATCAAATTTCATGGGTTTTGCAAGAACATTTCATCATTCACATAATTCAATTAAATTTCATGGGTTTAACAACAACATTTCATCATTAAACAATTCAATCAAATTTCATGGGTTTAACAACAAAATCTTCATCATTCAGACAATTCAATCAAAATTTATGGGTTTAACAACACAATTTTTATCATTTCCCATATTCAATCAAATTTCATGGGTTTAACATCATCATTTTCATCATTCCACAATTCAATCAAATTTCATGGGTTTAACATCAACATTTTCATCATTCCCATAATTCAATCAAATTTCATGGGTTTAACATTATCATTTCATCATTCCACAATTCAATCAAATTTCATGGGTTTAAAACAACATTATCATCATTCACACAATTCAATCAAATTTCATGGGTTTAAAAACAAAATTTCATCATTCAAACAATTCAATCAATTCTTATGGGTTTAACAACAAAATCTTCATCATTCACAATTCAATCAAATTAATGGGTTAACAACAACATTTTCATTATTCACACAATTCAATCAAATTTCATGGGTTTAACTTCAACATTCATCATTTCCACAACTCAATCAAATTTCATAGGTTTAAAAACAATGTTTCATCATTCCCACAATTCAATCAAATTTCATAGGTTTAACAAAATGTTTCATCATTCCCACAATTCAATCAAATTTCATAGTTTAAAAACAATGTTTTCATCATTCCCACAATTCAATCAAATTTCATGGGTTAACAACAACATTTTCATCATCACCACAATTCAATCAAATTTCATGGGTTTAACAACAAAATCTTCATCATTCACACAATTCAATCAAATTTATGGGTTAAACAACAATTTTTTATCATTCACATAATTCAATCAAAATTCATAGGTTTAACATCAACATTTTCATCATTCCACAATTAATCAAATTTCATGGGTTTAACATCATTTTTCATCATCCTACACAATCAATCAAGTTTTCATGGGTTTAACAACAACATTTTCATCATTCCCACAATTCAATCAAATTTTATGGGTTTAACAACAATTTTTTTATCATTCACCCAATTCAATCAAATTTCATGGGTTTAACATTAACATTTTTATCATTCCCACAATTCAATCAAATTTCATGGGTTTAACAACATCATTTTCATTATTCACACAATTCAATCAAATTTCATGGGTTTCACATCAACATTTCATCATTTCCACAATTCAATCAAATTTCATAGGTTTAAAAACAATGTTTTCATCATTCCCACAATTCAATCAAATTTCATAGGTGTAACAACAATTTCATCATGCACATGATTAATCAAATTTCATGGGTTAACAACAAACATTTTCATCATTCCACAATTCAATCAAATTTCATGGGTTTAACAACAAAAATTTTCATCATTCAAACAATTCAATCAAATTTATGGGTTTAACAACAAAATCTTCATCATTCACAAGTTCAATCAAATTTCATGGGTTAACAAAACATTTTCATTATTCACACAATTCAATCAAATTTCATGGGTTTAATTCAACATTTCATCATTTCCACAACTCAATCAAATTTCATAGGTTTAAAAACAATGTTTTCATCATTCCCACAACTCAATCAAATTTCATAGGTTTAACATTAACATTTTCATTATGCACACAATTCAATAAATTTCATGGGTTTAACAAAACATTTTCATCATTCACATAAATCAATCAAATTTCATGGGTTTAACAACAAAATCTTCATCATTCAGACAATTCAATCAAATATTATGGGTTAACAACATTTTTTTATCATTCACATAATTCAATCAAATTTCATAGGTTTAACAACATTTCATCTTCCCACAATTAATCAAATTTCATGGTTTAACATCAAAATTTCATCATCCCCAGAATTCAATCAAGTTTTATGGGTTTAACAGCAAATTCTTCATCATTCACATAATTCAATCAAATTTTATGGGTTGAACAACAATTTTTATCATTCACATAGTTCAATCAAAATTTGTGGGTTTAACATCGTCATTTTCATCATTCCCCAATTCAATCAAATTTCATGGGTTTAACATCAACATTTTCATCATTCCCACAATTCAATAAATTTCATGGGTTTAACATCATCATTTTCATCATTCACAATTCAATCAAATTTCATGGGTTTAACAACAACATTTTCATCATTGACACAATTCAATCAAATTTCATGGGTTTAACAACAAAATTTCATCATTCAAACAATTCAATCAAATCTTATGGGTTTAACAACAAAATCTTCATCATTCACAAATTGAATCGAATTTCATGGGTTTAACAACAACATTTTCATTATTCACACAATTCAATCAAATTTCATGGGTTTAACTTCAACATTTCATCATTTCCACAACTCAATCAAATTTCATAGGTTTAAAAACAATGTTTTCATCATTCCCACAACTCAATCAAATTTCATAGGTTTAACATTAACATTTCATTATGCACATAATTCAATCAAATTTCATGGGTTTAACAACAACATTTTCATCATTCACATAAATCAATCAAATTTCATGGGTTTAACAACAAAATCTTCATCATTCAGACAATTCAATCAAATATTATGGGTTAACAACAATTTTTTTATCATTCACATAATTCAATCAAATTTCATAGGTTTAACATCAACATTTTCATCCTTCCCACAATTTAATCAAATTTCATGGGTTTAACATCATTATTTTCATCATTCCTACAATTCAATCAAATTTCATGGGTTTAACAACATTTTCAACATTCCCATAATTCAATCAAATTTTATGGGTTTAACAACAAATTTTTCATCATTCACACAATTCAATCAAATTTCATGGGTTTAACATTAACATTTCCATCATCCCCACAATTCAATCAAATTTCATGGGTTTAGCATCAACATTTTCATTATTCACACAATTCAATCAAATTTCATGGGTTTCACATCAACATTTCATCATTTCCACAATTCAATCAAATTTCATAGGTTTAAAACAATGTTTTCATCATTCCCACAATTCAATCAAATTTCATAGGTGTGACAACAACATTTTCATCATGCACATAATTTAATCAAATTTCATGGGTTTAACAACAACATTTCATCATTCACACAATTCAATCAAATTTCATGGGTTTAACATCAAAATTTTCATCATCCCCAGAATTCAATCAAGTTTTATGGGTTTAACAGCAAATTCTTCATCATTCACATAATTCAATCAAATTTTATGGGTTGAACAACAAATTTTTTATCATTCACATAATTCAATCAAATTTCGTGGGTTTAACATCGTCATTTCATCATTCCACAATTCAATCAAATTTCATGGGTTTAACATCAACATTTCATCATTCCCACAATTCAATCAAATTTCATGGTTTAACATCATCATTTTCATCATTCTCACAATTCAATCAAATTCATGGGTTTAACACAACATTTTCATCATTGACACAATTCAATCAAATTTCATGGGTTTAACAACAAAATTTTCATCATTCAAACAATTCAATCAAATCTTATGGGTTTAACAACAAAATCTTCACCATTCACAAAATTCAATCGAATTTCATGGGTTTAACAACAACATTTTCATTATTCACACAATTCAATCAAATTTCATGGGTTTAACTTCAACATTTCATCATTTCCACAACTCAATCAAATTTCATAGGTTTAAAAACAATGTTTTCATCATTCCCACAACTCAATCAAATTTCATAGGTTTAACATTAACATTTTCATTATGCACATAATTCAATCAAATTTCATGGGTTTAACAACAACATTTTCATCATTCACACAATTCAATCAAATCTCATGGGTTTAACAACAAAATCTTCATCATTCAGACAATTCAATCAAATATTATGGGTTAACAATAATTTTTATCATTCACATAATTCAATCAAATTTCATAGGTTAACATCAACATTTTCATCCTTCCCACAATTTAATCAAATTTCATGGGTTTAACATCATTATTTTCATCATTCTACAATTCAATCAAATTTCATGGGTTTAACAACATTTTCAACATTCCCATAATTCAATCAAATTTTATGGTTTAACAACAAATTTTTATCATTCACACAATTCAATCAAATTTCATGGGTTAACATTAACATTTTCATCATCCCCACAATTCAATCAAATTTCATGGGTTTAGCATCAACATTTTCATTATTCACACAATTCAATCAAATTTCATGGGTTTCACATCAACATTTCATCATTTCCACAATTCAATCAAATTTCATAGGTTTAAAAACAATGTTTTCATCATTCCCACAATCAATCAAATTTCATAGGTGTGACAACAACATTTTCATCATCCACATAATTAATCAAATTTCATGGGTTAACAACAACATTTTCATCATTCACACAATTCAATCAAATTTCATGGGTTTAACATCAAATTTTCATCATCCCCCAAATTCAATCAAGTTTTATGGGTTTAACAGCAAATTCTTCATCATTCACATAATTCAATCAAATTTATGGGTTGAACAACAAATTTTTTATCATTCACATAGTTCAATCAAATTTCGTGGGTTTAACATCGTCATTTTCATCATTCCCACAATTCAATCAAATTTCATGGGTTTAACATCAACATTTCATCATTCCCACAATTCAATCAAATTTCATGGGTTTAACATCATCATTTTCATCATTCTCACAATTCAATCAAATTTCATGGGTTTAACAACAACATTTTCATCATTGACACAATTCAATCAAATTTCATGGGTTTAACAACAAAATTTCATCATTCTAACAATTCAATCAAATCTTATGGGTTTAACAAAAAATCTTCATCATTCACAAATTGAATCGAATTTCATGGGTTTAACAACAACATTTTCATTATTCACACAATTCAATCAAATTTCATGGGTTTAACTTCAACATTTCATCATTTCCACAACTCAATCAAATTTCATAGGTTTAAAAACAATGTTTTCATCATTCCCACAACTCAATCAAATTTCATAGGTTTAACATTAACATTTTCATTATGCACATAATTCAATCAAATTTCATGGGTTTAACAACAACATTTCATCATTCACATAAATCAATCAATTTCATGGGTTTAACAACAAAATCTTCATCATTCAGGCAATTCAATCAAATATTATGGGTTAACACAATTTTTTATCATTCACATAATTCAATCAAATTTCATAGGTTTAACATCAACATTTCATCCTTCCCACAATTTAATCAAATTTCATGGGTTTAACATCATTATTTCATCATTCCTACAATTCAATCAAATTTCATGGGTTTAACAACATTTTCATCATTCCCATAATTCAATCAAATTTCATGGGTTTAACAACAAAATTTTCATCATTCACACAATTCAATCAAATTTCATGGGTTTAACATCAACATTTTCATCATCCCACAATTCAATCAAATTTCATGGGTTTAGCATCAACATTTTCATTATTCACACAATTCAATCAAATTTCATGGGTTCACATCAACATTCATCATTTCCACAATTCAATCAAATTTCATAGGTTTAAAACAATGTTTTCATCATTCCCACAATTCAATCAAATTTCATAGGTGTGACAACAACATTTTCATCATGCACATAATTTAATCAAATTTCATGGGTTTAACAAAAATTTTCATCATTCACACAATTCAATCAAATTTCATGGGTTTAACATCAAAATTTCATCATTCCCAGAATTCAATCAAGTTTTATGGGTTTAACAGCAAATCTCATCATTCACATAATTCAATCAAATTTTATGGGTTGAACAACAAATTTTTTATCATTCACATAGTTCAATCAAATTTCGTGGGTTTAACATCGTCATTTTCATCATTCCCACAATTCAATCAAATTTCATGGGTTTAACATCAACATTTCATCATTCCCACAATTCAATCAAATTTCATGGGTTTAACATCATCATTTTCATCATTCTCACAATTCATTCAAATTTCATGGGTTTAACAACAACATTTTCATCATTCACACAATTCAATCAAATTTCATGGGTTTAACAACAAAATTTCATCATTTAAAAATTCAATCAAATCTTATGGGTTTAACAACAAAATCTTCATCATTCACAATTGAATCGAATTTCATGGGTTTAACAACAACATTTTCATTATTCACACAATTCAATCAAATTTCATGGGTTTAACTTCAACATTTCATCATTTCCACAACTCAATCAAATTTCATAGGTTTAAAAACAATGTTTTCATCATTCCCACAACTCAATCAAATTTCATAGGTTTAACATTAACATTTTCATTATGCAATAATTCAATCAAATTTCATGGGTTTAACAACAACATTTCATCATTCACATAATTCAATCAAATTTAATGGGTTTAACAACAAAATCTTCATCATTCAGACAATTCAATCAAATATTATGGGTTAACAACAATTTTTTTATCATTCACATAATTCAATCAAATTTCATAGGTTTAACATCAACACTTTCATCCTTCCCACAATTTAATCAAATTTCATGGTTTAACATCATTATTTTCATCATTCCTACAATTCAATCAAATTTCATGGGTTTAACAAACATTTTCAACATTCCCATAATTCAATCAAATTTATGGGTTTAACAACAAATTTTATCATTCACACAATTCAATCAAATTTCATGGGTTTAACATTAACATTTTCATCATCCCAACAATTCAATCAAATTTCATGGGTTTAGCATCAACATTTTCATTATTCACACAATTCAATCAAATTTCATGGGTTTCACATCAACATTTCATCATCTTTCCACAATTCAATCAAATTTCATAGGTTTAAAAACAATGTTTTCTCATTCCCACAATTCAATCAAATTCATAGGTGTGACAACAACTTTTCATCATGCACATAATTTAATCAATTTCATGGGTTTAACAACAACATTTTCATCATTCACACAATTCAATCAAATTTCATGGGTTTAACATCAAAATTTCATCATCCCCAGAATTCAATCAAGTTTTATGGGTTTAACAGCAAATTCTTCATCATTCACATAATTCAATCAAATTTTATGGGTTGAACAACAATTTTTTTATCATTCACATAATTCAATCAAATTTCGTGGGTTTAACATCATCATTTTCATCATTCCCACAATTCAATCAAATTTCATGGGTTTAACATCAACATTTTCATCATTCCCACAATTCAATCAAATTCATGGGTTTAACATCATCATTTTCATCATTCTCACAATCAATCAAATTTCATGGGTTTAACAACAACATTTTCATCATTGACACAATTCAATCAAATTTCATGGGTTTAACAAAAAATTTTCATCATTCAAACAATTCAATCAAATCTTATGGGTTTAACAACAAAATCCATCATTCACAAAATTGAATCGAATTTCATGGGTTTAACAACAATTTCATTATTCACACAATTCAATCAAATTTCATGGGTTTAACTTCAACATTTCATCATTTCCACAACTCAATCAAATTTCATAGGTTTAAAAACAATTTTTCATCATTCCCACAACTCAATCAAATTTCATAGGTTTAACATTAACATTTTCATTATGCACATAATTCAATCAAATTTCATGGGTTTAACAACAACATTTCATCATTCACATAAATCAATCAAATTTCATGGGTTTAACAACAAAATCTTCATCATTCAGACAATTCAATCAAATATATGGGTTAACAACAATTTTTTTATCATTCACATAATTCAATCAAATTCATAGGTTTAACATCAACATTTTCATCCTTCCCACAATTAATCAAATTTCATGGGTTTAACATCATTATTTTCATCATTCCTACAATCAATCAAATTTCATGGGTTTAACAACATTTTCAACATCCCACAATTCAATCAAATTTTGGGTTTAACAACACATTTTTTATCATTCACACAATTCAATCAAATTTCATGGGTTTAACATTAACATTTCATCATCCCACAATTCAATCAAATTTCATGGGTTTAGCATCAACATTTTCATTATTCACACAATTCAATCAAATTTCATGGGTTTAACATCAACATTTCATCATTTCCACAATTCAATCAAATTTCATAAGTTTAAAAACAAAGTTTTCATCATTCCCACAATTCAATCAAATTTCATAGGTGTAACAACAACATTTTCATCATGCACATAATTCAATCAAATTTCATGGGTTTAACAACAACATTTTCATCATTCACACAATTCAATCAAATTTCATGGGTTTAACATCAAAATTTTCATCATCCCCAGAATTCAATCAAGTTTTATGGGTTTAACAGCAAATTCTTCATCATTCACATAATTCAATCAAATTTTATGGGTTGAACAACAATTTTTTTATCATTCACATAGTTCAATCAAATTTCGTGGGTTTAACATCGTCATTTTCATCATTCCCACAATTCAATCAAATTCCATGGGTTTAACATCAACATTTTCATCATTCCCACAATTCAATTAAATTTCATGGGTTTAACATCATCATTTTCATCATTCTCACAATTCAATCAAATTTCATGGGTTTAACAACAACATTTTCATCATTGACACAATTCAATCAAATTTCATGGGTTTAACAACAAAATTTTCATCATTTAAACAATTCAATCAAATCTTATGGGTTTAACAACAAAATCTTCACCATTCACAAAATTGAATCGAATTTCATGGGTTTACAAACAACATTTCATTATTCACACAATTCAATCAAATTCATGGGTTAACTTCAACATTTCATCATTCCACAACTCAATCAAATTTCATAGGTTTAAAAACAATGTTTCATCATTCCCACAAACTCAAAATTCATAGGTTAACATTAACATTTTCATTATGCACATAATTCAATCAAATTTCATGGGTTAACAACAACATTTTCATCATTCACATAAATCAATCAAATTTCATGGGTTTAACAACAAATCTTCATCATTCAGACAATTCAATCAAATATTATGGGTTAACAACAATTTTTTATCATTCACATAATTCAATCAAATTTCATAGGTTTAACATCAACATTTTCATCCTTCCCACAATTAATCAAATTTCATGGGTTTAACATCATATTTTCATCATTCCTACAATTCAATCAAATTTCATGGGTTTAACAACATTTTCAACATTCCCATAATTCAATCAAATTTTATGGGTTTAACAACAAATTTTTTATCATTCACACAATTCAATCAAATTTCATGGTTTAACATTAACATTTTCATCATTCCCAACAATTCAATCAAATTTCATGGGTTTAGCATCAACATTTTCATTATTCACACAATTCAATCAAATTTCATGGGTTTCACATCAACATTTCATCATTTCCACAATTCAATCAAATTTCATAGGTTTAAAAACAATGTTTTCATCATTCCCACAATTCAATCAAATTTCATAGTGTAACAACAACATTTTCATCATGCACATAATTTATCAAATTTCATGGGTTTAACAACAACATTTCATCATTCACACAATTCAATCAAATTTCATGGGTTAACATCAAAATTTTCATCATCCCCAGAATTCAATCAAGTTTATGGGTTAACAGCAAATTCTTCATCATTCACATAATTCAATCAAATTTTATGGGTTGAACAACAATTTTTTATCATTCACATAGTTCAATCAAATTTCGTGGGTTTAACATCGTCATTTTCATCATTCCCACAATTCAATCAAATTTCATGGGTTTAACATCAACATTTTCATCATTCCCACAATTCAATCAATTTCATGGGTTTAACATCATCATTTTCATCATTCTCACAATTCAATCAAATTTCATGGGTTTAACAACAACATTTTCATCATTGACACAATTCAATCAAATTTCATGGGTTAACAACAAATTTTCATCATTCAAACAATTCAATCAAATCTTATGGGTTTAACAACAAAAATCTTCATCATTCACAAAATTCAATCGAATTTCATGGGTTTAACAACAACATTTTCATTATTCACACAATTCAATCAAATTTCATGGGTTTAACTCAACATTTCATCATTTCCACAACTCAATCAAATTTCATAGGTTTAAAAACAATGTTTTCATCATTCCACAACTCAATCAAATTTCATAGGTTTAACATTAACATTTTCATTATGCACATAATTCAATCAAATTTCATGGGTTTAACAACAACATTTTCATCATTCACATAAATCAATCAAATTTCATGGGTTTAACAACAAAATCTTCATCATTCAGACAATTCAATCAAATATTATGGGTTAACAACAATTTTTTTATCATTCACATAATTAATCAATTTCATAGGGTTAACATCAACATTTTCATCATTCCCACAATTAATCAAATTTCATGGGTTTAACATCATTATTTTCATCATTCCTACAATTCAATCAAATTTCATGGGTTTAAACAACATTTTCAACATTCCCATAATTCAATCAAATTTATGGGTTTAACAACAAATTTTTATCATTCACACAATTCAATCAAATTTCATGGGTTAACATTAACATTTTCATCATCCCACAATTCAATCAAATTCATGGGTTTAACATCAACATTTTCATTATTCACACAATTCAATCAATTTCATGGGTTCACATCAACATTTCATCATTTCCACAATTCAATCAAATTTCATAGGTTTAAAAACAATGTTTTCATCATTCCCACAATTCAATCAAATTTCATAGGTGTGACAACAACATTTTCATCATGCACATAATTAATCAAATTTCATGGGTTTAACAACAACATTTCATCATTCACACAATTCAATCAAATTTCATGGGTTTAACATCAAAATTTCATCATCCCAGAATTCAATCAAGTTTTATGGGTTTAACAGCAAATTCTTCATCATTCACATAATTCAATCAAATTTTATGGGTTGAACAACAATTTTTTATCATTCACATTAATCAAAAATTCGTGGGTTTAACATCGTCATTTTCATCATTCCACAATTCAATCAAATTTCATGGTTTTAACATCAACATTTTCATCATTCCACAATTCAATCAAATTTCATGGGTTTAACATCATCATTTTCATCATTCTCACAATTCAATCAAATTTCATGGGTTTAACAACAACATTTCATCATTGACACAATTCAATCAAATTTCATGGGTTTAACAACAAAATTTCATCATTTAAAACAATTCAATCAAATTTATGGTTTAACAACAAAATCTTCACCATTCACAAAATGAATCGAATTTCATGGGTTTAACAACAACATTTTCATTATTCACACAATTCAATCAAATTTCATGGGTTTAACTTCAACATTTCATCATTTCCACAATCTCAATCAAATTTCATAGGTTTAAAAACAATGTTTTCATCATTCCCACAACTCAATCAAATTTCATAGGTTAACATTACATTTTCATTATGCACATAATTCAATCAAATTTCATGGGTTTAACAACAACATTTTCATCATTCACAAAATCAATCAAATTTCATGGGTTTAACAACAAAATCTTCATCATTCAGACAATTCAATCAAATATTATGGGTTAACAACATTTTTTTATCATTCACATAATTCAATCAAATTTCATAGGTTTAACATCAACATTTCATCCTTCCACAATTCAATCAAATTTCATGGCTTTAACATCATTATTTTCATCCTTCCTACAATTCAATCAAATTTCATGGGTTTAACAACATTTTCAACATTCCCATAATTCAATCAAATTTTATGGGTTTAACAACAAATTTTTTATCATTCACACAATTCAATCAAATTTCATGGGTTTAACATTAACATTTTCATCATCCCAACAATTCAATCAAATTTATGGGTTAAGCATCAACATTTTCATTATTCACACAATTCAATCAAATTTCATGGGTTTCACATCAACATTTCATCATTTCCACAATTCAATCAAATTTCATAGGTTTAAAAACAATGTTTTCCTCATTCCCACAATTCAATCAAATTTCATAGGTGTAACAACAACATTTTCATCATGCACATAATTTAATCAAATTTCATGGGTTTAACAACAACATTTTCATCATTCACACAATTCAATCAAATTTCATGGGTTTAACATCAAAATTTTCATCATCCCCAGAATTCAATCAAGTTTTATGGGTTGAACAGCAAATTCTTCATCATTCACATAATTCAATCAAATTATGGGTTGAACAACAATTTTTTATCATTCACATATTCAATCAAATTTCGTGGGTTTAACATCGTATTTTCATCATTCCCACAATTCAATCAAATTTCATGGGTTTAACATCAACATTTCATCATTCCCACAATTCAATCAAATTTCATGGGTTAACATCATCATTTTCATCATTCACAATTCAATCAAATTTCATGGGTTAACAACAACATTTTCATCATTGACACAATTCAATCAAATTTCATGGGTTAACAACAAAATTTCATCATTCAAACAATTCAATCAAATCTTAGGTTTAACAACAAAATCTTCATCATTCACAAAATGAATCGAATTTCATGGGTTTAACAACAACATTTTCATTATTCACACAATTCAATCAAATTTCATGGGTTAACTTCAACATTTCATCATTTCCACAACTCAATCAAATTTCATAGGTTTAAAACAATGTTTCATCATTCCCACAACTCAATCAAATTTCATAGGTTTAACATTAACATTTTCATTATGCACATAATTCAATCAAATTCATGGGTTTAACAACAACATTTTCATCATTCACACAATTCAATCAAATTTCATGGGTTTAACAACAAAATCTTCATCATTCAGACAATTCAATCAAATATTATGGGTTAACAACAATTTTTTATCATTCACATAATCAATCAAATTTCATAGGTTTAACATCAACATTTTCATCCTCCCACAATTTAATCAAATTTCATGGGTTTAACATCATTATTTTCATCATTCCTACAATTCAATCAAATTTCATGGGTTTAACAACATTTTCAACATTCCCATAATTCAATCAAATTTTAGGGTTTAACAACAAATTTTTTATCATTCACAAATTCAATCAAATTTCATGGGTTTAACATTAACATTTTCATCATCCCCACAATTCAATCAAATTTCATGGGTTTAGCATCAACATTTTCATTATTCACACAATTCAATCAAATTCATGGGTTTCACATCAACATTTCATCATTTCCACAATTCAATCAAATTTCATAGGTTTAAAAACAATGTTTTCACATTCCCACAATTCAATCAAATTTCATAGGTGTGACACAACATTTTCATCATGCACATAATTAATCAAATTTCATGGGTTTAACAACAACATTTTCATCATTCACACAATTCAATCAAATTTCATGGGTTTAACATCAAAATTTCATCATCCCCAGAATTCAATCAAGTTTTATGGGTTTAACAACAAATTCTTCATCATTCACATAATTCAATCAAATTTATGGGTTGAACAACAAATTTTTTATCATTCACATATTCAATCAAATTTCGTGGGTTTAACATCGTCATTTTCATCATTCCACAATTCAATCAAATTTCATGGGTTTAACATCAACATTTTCATCATTCCACAATTCAATCAAATTTCATGGGTTTAACATCATCATTTTCATCATTTCACAATTCAATCAAATTTCATGGGTTTAACAACAACATTTTCATCATTGACACAATTCAATCAAATTTCATGGGTTTAACAACAAAATTTTCATCATTCAAACAATTCAATCAAATCTTATGGGTTTAACAACAAAATCTTCATCATTCACACAATTGAATCGAATTTCATGGGTTTAACAACAACATTTTCATTATTCACACAATTCAATCAAATTTCATGGGTTTAACTTCAACATTTCATCATTTCCAAACTCAATCAAATTTCATAGGTTTAAAAACAATGTTTTCATCATTCCACAACTCAATCAAATTTCATAGGTTTAACATTAACATTTTCATTATGCACATAATTCAATCAAATTTCATGGGTTTAACAACAACATTTTCATCATTCACATAAATCAATCAAATTTCATGGGTTTAACAACAAAATTTCATCATTCAGACAATTCAATCAAATATTATGGGTTAACAACATTTTATCATTCACATAATTCAATCAAATTTCATAGGTTTAACATCAACATTTCATCCTTCCCACAATTTAATCAAATTTCATGGTTTAACATCATTATTTTCATCATTCCTACAATTCAATCAAATTTCATGGGTTTAAAAAACATTTTCAACATTCCCATAATTCAATCAAATTTTATGGTTTAACAACAAATTTTTTATCATTCACACAATTCAATCAAATTTCATGGGTTTAACATTAACATTTTCATCATCCAACAATTCAATCAAATTTCATGGGTTTAGCATCAACATTTTCATTATTCACACAATTCAATCAAATTTCATGGGTTTCACATCAACATTTCATCATTTCCACAATTCAATCAAATTTCATAGGTTTAAAAACAATGTTTTCATCATTCCCACAATTCAATCAAATTTCATAGGTGTGACAAAAACATTTTCATCATGCACATAATTAATCAAATTCATGGGTTTAACAACAAACATTTCATCATTCACACAATTCAATCAAATTTCATGGGTTTAACATCAAAATTTTCATCATCCCCAGAATTCAATCAAGTTTATGGGTTTAACAGCAAATTCTTCATCATTCACATAATTCAATCAAATTTATGGGTTGAACAACAATTTTTTTATCATTCACAAGTCAATCAAATTTCGTGGGTTTAACATCGTCATTTTCATCATTCCCACAATTCAATCAAATTTCATGGGCTTAACATCAACATTTTATTCATTCCCACAATTCAATTAAATTTCATGGGTTTAACATCATCATTTTCATCATTCTCACAATTCAATCAAATTTCATGGGTTTAACAACAACATTTCATCATGACACAATTCAATCAAATTTCATGGGTTTAACAACAAATTTTCATCATTCAAACAATTCAATCAAACTTATGGGTTTAACAACAAAATCTTCATCATTCACAAAATTGAATCGAATTTCATGGGTTTAACAACAACATTTTCATTATTCACACAATTCAATCAAATTTCATGGGTTTAACTTCAACATTTCATCATTTCCACAACTCAATCAAATTTCATAGGTTTAAAAACAATGTTTTCATCATTCCCACAACTCAATCAAATTTCATAGGTTTAACATAAACATTTTCATTATGCACATAATTCAATCAAATTTCATGGGTTTAACAACAACATTTTCATCATTCACATAAATCAATCAAATTTCATGGGTTAACAACAAAATCTTCATCATTCAGACACAATTCAATCAAATATTATGGGTTAACAACAATTTTTTTATCATTCACATAATTCAATCAAATTTCATAGGTTTAACATCAACATTTTCATCCTTCCCACAATTTAATCAAATTTCATGGGTTTAACATCATTATTTTCATCATTCCTACAATTCAATCAAATTTCATGGGGTTAACAACATTTTCAACATTCCCATAATTCAATCAAATTTTATGGGTTTAACAACAAATTTTTTATCATTCACAATTCAATCAAATTTCATGGGTTTAACATTAACATTTTCATCATCCCACAATTCAATCAAATTTCATGGGTTAGCATCAACATTTTCATTATTCACACAATTCAATCAAATTTCATGGGTTTCACATCAACATTTCATCATTCCACAATTCAATCAAATTTCATAGGTTTAAAAACAATGTTTTCATCATTCCCACAATTCAATCAAATTTCATAGGTGTTACAACAACATTTTCATCATGCACATAATTAATCAAATTTCATGGGTTTAACAACAACATTTTCATCATTCACACAATTCAATCAAATTTCATGGGTTTAACATCAAAATTTCATCATCCACAAAATTCAATCAAGTTTATGGGTTAACAACAAATTCTTCATCATTCACATAATTCAATCAAATTTTATGGGTTGAACAACAATTTTTTTCATTCACATAATTCAATCAAATTTCGTGGGTTTAACATCAACATTTTCATCATTCC